>NW_024427857.1:0-56454 GCF_017562075.2 Anopheles merus
CTCCCAAGTACCCTAGAGACACTTTTAACCAGTTGGATGGTGTTCCATGGTGCTCCCAAGTACCCTAGAGCCACTTTTAACCAAGTTGGATGGTGTCCCAAAGTCATTCCAAGTGCATTGGAGACTATGGATACAGCAACACACATGTTCCAGAAACATCAAGATTTTTTTAAGTTTATAAACCCTTCACTTCCGAGGCCATTTACTGGATCCTGCGTTGCTCTGAGCTTTAAACAAAAAAAATTGTATTGCCCAACTTTTAATTTCCTTTCCAACGGTGAAAAAATTATGTCTCTAGCTCTTCTGGTTCAAAAGTTATGGCCGTTTAAAGTTAGAGGTTTTTTTTCTTCCAAACTGCTTTTTTCATGAGTTTGCAAGGTGTTCCGTAGTCAAGCGAGGTGCATTGGGGGGACACTTTAACCATGTTGGATGGTGTTCCATGGTGCTCCCAAGTACCCTAGAGCCACTTTTAACCAGTTGGATGGTGTTCCATGGTGCTCCCAAGTACCCTAGAGCCACTTTTAACCAAGTTGGATGGTGCTCCATGGTGCTCCCAAGTACCCTAGAGACACTTTTAACCATGTTGGATGGTGTTCCATGGTGCTCCCAGTACCCTAGAGCCACTTTTAACCAAGTTGGATGGTGTCCCAAAGTCATTCCAAGTGCATTGGAGACTATGGATACAGCAACACACATGTTCCAGAAACATCAAGATTTTTTTAAGTTTATAAACCCTTCACTTCCGAGGCCATTTACTGGATCCTGCGTTGCTCTGAGCTTTAACAAAAAAAATTTGTATGGCCCAACTTTTAATTTCCTTTCCAACGGTGAAAAAATTATGTCTCTAGCTCTTCTGGTTCAAAAGTTATGGCCGTTTAAAGTTAGAGGTTTTTTTCTTCCAAACTGCTTTTTTCATGAGTTTGCAAGGTGTTCCGTAGTCAAGCGAGGTGCATTGGGGACACTTTTAACCATGTTGGATGGTGTTCCATGGTGCTCCCAAGCACCCTAGAGACACTTTTAACCAAGTTGGATGGTGTTCCATGGTCCTCCCAAGTACCCTAGAGCCACTTTTAACCATGTTGGATGGTGTTCCATGGTGCTCCCAAGTACCCTAGAGCCACTTTTAACCATGTTGGATGGTGTTCCATGGTGCTCCCAAGTACCCTAGAGACTTTTAACCAAGTTGGATGGTGTCCCAAAGTCATTCCAAGTGCATTGGAGACTATGGATACAGCAACACACATGTTCCAGAAACATCAAGATTTTTTTTAAGTTTATAAACCCTTCACTTCCGAGGCCATTTACTGGATCCTGCGTTGCTCTGAGCTTTAACAAAAAAAATTTGTATTGCCCAACTTTTAATTTCCTTTCCAACGGTGAAAAAATTATGTCTCTAGCTCTTCTGGTTCAAAAGTTATGGCCGTTTAAAGTTAGAGGTTTTTTTTCTTCCAAACTGCTTTTTTCATGAGTTTGCAAGGTGTTCCGTAGTCAAGCGAGGTGCATTGGGGACACTTTTAACCATGTTGGATGGTGTTCCATGGTCCTCCCAAGTACCCTAGAGCCACTTTTAACCAAGTTGGATGGTGCTCCATGGTGCTCCCAAGTACCCTAGAGCCACATTTTTAACCATGTTGGATGGTGTCCCAAAGTCATTCCAAGTGCATTGGAGACTATGGATACAGCAACACACATGTTCCAGAAACATCAAGATTTTTTTTTAAGTTTATAAACCCTTCACTTCCGAGGCCATTTACTGGATCCTGCGTTGCTCTGAGCTTTAAACAAAAAAAATTGTATGCCCAACTTTTAATTTCCTTTCCAACGGTGAAAAAATTATGTCTCTAGCTCTTCTGGTTCAAAAGTTATGGCCGTTTAAAGTTAGAGGTTTTTTTTCTTCCAAACTGCTTTTTTCATGAGTTTGCAAGGTGTTCCGTAGTCAAGCGAGGTGCATTGGGGACACTTTTAACCATGTTGGATGGTGTTCCATGGTGCTCCCAAGTACCCTAGAGACACTTTTAACCAGTTGGATGGTGTTCCATGGTGCTCCCAAGTACCCTAGAGCCACTTTTAACCAAGTTGGATGGTGCTCCATGGTGCTCCCAAGTACCCTAGAGACACTTTTAACCATGTTGGATGGTGTTCCATGGTGCTCCCAAGTACCCTAGAGCCACTTTTAACCAAGTTGGATGGTGTCCCAAAGTCATTCCAAGTGCATTGGAGACTATGGATACAGCAACACACATGTTCCAGAAACATCAAGATTTTTTTTAAGTTTATAAACCCTTCACTTCCGAGGCCATTTACTGGATCCTGCGTTGCTCTGAGCTTTAAACAAAAAAAATTTGTATTGCCCAACTTTTAATTTCCTTCCAACGGTGAAAAAATTATGTCTCTAGCTCTTCTGGTTCAAAAGTTATGGCCGTTTAAAGTTAGAGGTTTTTTTTCTTCCAAACTGCTTTTTTCATGAGTTTGCAAGGTGTTCCGTAGTCAAGCGAGGTGCATTGGGGACACTTTTAACCATGTTGGATGGTGTTCCATGGTGCTCCCAAGCACCCTAGAGACACTTTTAACCAAGTTGGATGGTGTTCCATGGTGCTCCCAAGTACCCTAGAGCCACTTTTAACCAAGTTGGATGGTGCTCCATGGTGCTCCCAAGTACCCTAGAGACACTTTTAACCATGTTGGATGGTGTTCCATGGTGCTCCCAAGTACCCTAGAGCCACTTTTAACCAAGTTGGATGGTGTCCCAAAGTCATTCCAAGTGCATTGGAGACTATGGATACAGCAACACACATGTTCCAGAAACATCAAGATTTTTTTTTAAGTTTATAAACCCTTCACTTCCGAGGCCATTTACTGGATCCTGCGTTGCTCTGAGCTTTAAACAAAAAAATTTGTATGGCCAACTTTTAATTTCCTTTCCAACGGTGAAAAAATTATGTCTCTAGCTCTTCTGGTTCAAAAGTTATGGCCGTTTAAAGTTAGAGGTTTTTTTTCTTCCAAACTGCTTTTTTCATGAGTTTGCAAGGTGTTCCGTAGTCAAGCGAGGTGCATTGGGGACACTTTTAACCATGTTGGATGGTGTTCCATGGTGCTCCCAAGCACCCTAGAGACACTTTTAACAAGTTGGATGGTGTTCCATGGTCCTCCCAAGTACCCTAGAGCACTTTTAAACAATGTGGATGGTGTTCCATGGTGCTCCCAAGTACCCTAGAGCCACTTTTAACCAAGTTGGATGGTGTTCCATGGTGCTCCCAAGTACCCTAGAGCCACTTTTAACCAAGTTGGATGGTGTCCCAAAGTCATTCAAGTGCATTGGAGACTATGGATACAGCAACAACATGTTCCAGAAACATCAAGATTTTTTTTAAGTTTATAAACCCTTCACTTCCGAGGCCATTTACTGGATCCTGCGTTGCTCTGAGCTTTAAACAAAAAAAATTTGTATTGCCCAACTTTTAATTTCCTTTCCAACGGTGAAAAAATTATGTCTCTAGCTCTTCTGGTTCAAAAGTTATGGCCGTTTAAAGTTAGAGGTTTTTTTTCTTCCAAACTGCTTTTTTCATGAGTTTGCAAGGTGTTCCGTAGTCAAGCGAGGTGCATTGGGGACACTTTTAACCATGTTGGATGGTGTTCCATGGTGCTCCCAAGTACCCTAGAGCCACTTTTAACCAGTTGGATGGTGCTCCATGGTGCTCCCAAGTACCCTAGAGCCACTTTAACCATGTTGGATGGTGTCCCAAAGTCATTCCAAGTGCATTGGAGACTTGGATACAGCAACACACATGTTCCAGAAACATCAAGATTTTTTTTAAGTTTATAAACCCTTCACTTCCGAGGCCATTTACTGGATCCTGCGTTGCTCTGAGCTTTAACAAAAAAAAATTGTATTGCCCAACTTTTAATTTCCTTTCAACGGTGAAAAAATTATGTCTCTAGCTCTTCTGGTTCAAAAGTTATGGCCGTTTAAAGTTAGAGGTTTTTTTTCTTCCAAACTGCTTTTTTCATGAGTTTGCAAGGTGTTCCGTAGTCAAGCGAGGTGCATTGGGGACACTTTTAACCATGTTGGATGGTGTTCCATGGTGCTCCCAAGTACCCTAGAGCCACTTTTAACCATGTGGGATGGATGTTCCATGGTGCTCCCAAGTACCCTAGAGCCACTTTTAACCAAGTTGGATGGTGTCCCAAAGTCATTCCAAGTGCATTGGAGACTATGGATACAGCAACACACATGTTCCAGAAACATCAAGATTTTTTTTAAGTTTATAAACCCTTCACTTCCGAGGCCATTTACTGGATCCTGCGTTGCTCTGAGCTTTAAACAAAAAAAATTTGTATTGCCCAACTTTTAATTTCCTTTCCAACGGTGAAAAAATTATGTCTCTAGCTCTTCTGGTTCAAAAGTTATGGCCGTTTAAAGTTAGAGGTTTTTTTTCTTCCAAACTGCTTTTTTCATGAGTTTGCAAGGTGTTCCGTAGTCAAGCGAGGTGCATTGGGGACACTTTTAACCATGTTGGATGGTGTTCCATGGTGCTCCCAAGCACCCTAGAGACACTTTTAACCAGTTGGATGGTGTTCCATGGTCCTCCCAAGTACCCTAGAGACACTTTTAACCAGTTGGATGGTGTCCATGGTGCTCCCAAGTACCCTAGAGCCACTTTAACCAAGTTGGATGGTGCTCCATGGTGCTCCCAAGTACCCTAGAGCCACTTTTAACCATGTTGGATGGTGTCCCAAAGTCATTCCAAGTGCATTGGAGACTATGGATACAGCAACACACATGTTCCAGAAACATCAAGATTTTTTTTAAGTTTATAAACCCTTCACTTCCGAGGCCATTTACTGGATCCTGCGTTGCTCTGAGCTTTAAACAAAAAAAATTTGTATTGCCCAACTTTTAATTTCCTTTCCAACGGTGTGAAAAAATTATGTCTCTAGCTCTTCTGGTTCAAAAGTTATGGCCGTTTAAAGTTAGAGGTTTTTTTTCTTCCAAACTGCTTTTTTCATGAGTTTGCAAGGTGTTCCGTAGTCAAGCGAGGTGCATTGGGGACACTTTTAACCATGTTGGATGGTGTTCCATGGTGCTCCCAAGTACCCTAGAGCCACTTTTAACCATGTTGGATGGTGTTCCATGGTGCTCCCAAGTACCCTAGAGACACTTTTAACCATGTGGATGGTGTTCCATGGTGCTCTAAGTACCCTAGAGCCACTTTTAACCAGTTGAATGGTGTTCCATGGCTCCAAGTACCCTAGAGCCACTTTTAACCATGTTGGATGGTGTTCCATGGTCCTCCAAGTACCCTAGAGACACTTTTAACCATGTTGGATGGTGTCCCAAAGTCATTCCAAGTGCATTGGAGACTATGGATACAGCAACACACATGTTCCAGAAACATCAAGATTTTTTTTAAGTTTATAAACCCTTCACTTCCGAGGCCATTTACTGGATCCTGCGTTGCTCTGAGCTTTAAACAAAAAATTTGTATTGCCCAACTTTTAATTTCCTTTCCAACGGTGAAAAAATTATGTCTCTAGCTCTTCTGGTTCAAAAGTTATGGCCGTTTAAAGTTAGAGGTTTTTTTTCTTCCAAACTGCTTTTTTCATGAGTTTGCAAGGTGTTCCGTAGTCAAGCGAGGTGCATTGGGACACTTTAACCATGTTGGATGGTGTTCCATGGTGCTCCCAAGTACCCTAGAGCACTTTTAACCATGTTGGATGGTGTTCCATGGTGCTCCCAAGTACCCTAGAGACACTTTTAACCATGTTGGATGGTGTTCCATGGTGCTCCCAAGTACCCTAGAGCACTTTTAACCAGTTGATGGTGTTCCATGGTGCTCCCAAGTACCCTAGAGCCACTTTTAACCATGTTGGATGGTGTTCCATGGTGCTCCCAAGTACCCTAGAGCCACTTTTAACCAGTTGGATGGTGTCCCAAAGTCATTTCAAGTGCATTGGAGACTATGGATACAGCAACACACATGTTCCAGAAACATCAAGATTTTTTTTAAGTTTATAAACCCTTCACTTCCGAGGCCATTTACTGGATCCTGCGTTGCTCTGAGCTTTAAACAAAAAAATTTGTATTGCCCAACTTTTAATTTCCTTTCCAACGGTGAAAAAATTATGTCTCTAGCTCTTCTGGTTCAAAAGTTATGGCCGTTTAAAGTTAGACGTTTTTTTCTTCAAAACTGCTTTTTTCATGAGTTTGCAAGGTGTTCCGTAGTCAAGCGAGGTGCATTGGGGACACTTTTAACCATGTTGGATGGTGTTCCATGGTCCTCCCAAGTACCCTAGAGCCACTTTTAACCAAGTTGGATGGTGCTCCATGGTGCTCCCAAGTACCCTAGAGCCACTTTTAACCATGTTGGATGGTGTCCCAAAGTCATTCCAAGTGCATTGGAGACTATGGATACAGCAACACACATGTTCCAGAAACATCAAGATTTTTTTAAGTTTATAAACCCTTCACTTCCGAGGCCATTTACTGGATCCTGCGTTGCTCTGAGCTTTAAACAAAAAAAAATTGTATTGCCCAACTTTTAATTTCCTTTCCAACGGTGAAAAAATTATGTCTCTAGCTCTTCTGGTTCAAAAGTAATGGCCGTTTAAAGTTAGAGGTTTTTTTTCTTCCAAACTGCTTTTTTCATGAGTTTGCAAGGTGTTCCGTAGTCAAGCGAGGTGCATTGGGGACACTTTTAACCATGTTGGATGGTGTTCCATGGTGCTCCCAAGTACCCTAGAGCCACTTTAACCATGTTGGATGGTGTTCCATGGTGCTCCCAAGTACCCTAGAGCCACTTTTACCCAGTTGGATGGTGCTCCATGGTGCTCCCAAGTACCCTAGAGACACTTTTAACCATGTTGGATGGTGTTCCATGGTGCTCCCAAGTACCCTAGAGCCACTTTTAACCAAGTTGGATGGTGTCCCAAAGTCATTCCAAGTGCATTGGAGACTATGGATACAGCAACACACATGTTCCAGAAACATCAAGATTTTTTTTAAGTATAAAACCCTTCACTTCCGAGGCCATTTACTGGATCCTGCGTTGCTCTGAGCTTTAAACAAAAAAAAATTGTATTGCCCAACTTTTAATTTCCTTTCCAACGGTGAAAAAATTATGTCTCTAGCTCTTCTGGTTCAAAAGTTATGGCCGTTTAAAGTTAGAGGTTTTTTTTCTTCCAAACTGCTTTTTCATGAGTTTGCAAGGTGTTCCGTAGTCAAGCGAGGTGCATTGGGGACACTTTAACCATGTTGGATGGTGTTCCATGGTGCTCCCAAGCACCCTAGAGACACTTTTAACCAAGTGGATGGTGTTCCATGGTCTCCCAAGTACCCTAGAGACACTTTTAACCATGTTGGATGGTGTTCCATGGTGCTCCCAAGTACCCTAGAGCCACTTTTAACCAGTTGGATGGTGCTCCATGGTGCTCCAAGTACCCTAGAGCCACTTTTAACCATGTTGGATGGTGTCCCAAAGTCATTCCAAGTGCATTGGAGACTATGGATACAGCAACACACATGTTCCAGAAACATCAAGATTTTTTTTAAGTTTATAAACCCTTCACTTCCGAGGCCATTACTGGATCCTGCGTTGCTCTGAGCTTTAAACAAAAAAAATTTGTATGCCCAACTTTTAATTTCCTTTCCAACGGTAAAAAATTATGTCTCTAGCTCTTCTGGTTCAAAAGTTATGGCCGTTTAAAGTTAGAGGTTTTTTTCTTCCAAACTGCTTTTTTCATGAGTTTGCAAGGTGTTCCGTAGTCAAGCGAGGTGCATTGGGGACACTTTTAACCATGTTGGATGGTGTTCCATGGTGCTCCCAAGTACCCTAGAGCCACTTTTAACCATGTTGATGGTGTTCCATGGTGCTCCCAAGTCCTAGAGACACTTTTAACATGTTGGATGAGTTCAGTGCCCTAAGTACTAGAGCCACTTTTAACCATGTTGAATGGTGTTCCATGGTCTCCCAAGTACCCTAGAGCCACTTTAACCATGTTGGATGGTGTTCCATGGTGCTCCCAAGTACCCTAGAGCCACTTTTAACCATGTTGGATGGTGTCCCAAAGTCATTCCAAGTGCATTGGAGACTATGGATACAGCAACACACATGTTCCAGAAACATCAAGATTTTTTTTAAGTTTATAAACCCTTCACTTCCGAGGCCATTTACTGGATCCTGCGTTGCTCTGAGCTTTAAACAAAAAAAATTTGTATTGCCCAACTTTTAATTTCCTTTCCAACGGTGAAAAAATTATGTCTCTAGCTCTTCTGGTTCAAAAGTTATGGCCGTTTAAAGTTAGACGTTTTTTTCTTCCAAACTGCTTTTTTCATGAGTTTGCAAGGTGTTCCGTAGTCAAGCGAGGTGCATTGGGGACACTTTTAACCATGTTGGATGGTGTTCCATGGTCCACCCAAGTACCTAGAGCCACTTTTAACCAAGTTGGATGGTGCTCCATGGTGCTCCCAAGTACCCTAGAGCCACTTTTAACCATGTTGGATGGTGTCCCAAAGTCATTCCAAGTGCATTGGAGACTATGGATACAGCAACACACATGTTCCAGAAACATCAAGATTTTTTTTAAGTTTATAAACCCTTCACTTCCGAGGCCATTTACTGGATCCTGCGTTGCTCTGAGCTTTTAACAAAAAAAATTTGTATTGGCCAACTTTTAATTTCCTTTCCAACGGTGAAAAAATTATGTCTCTAGCTCTTCTGGTTCAAAAGTTATGGCCGTTTAAAGTTAGAGGTTTTTTTTCTTCCAAACTGCTTTTTTCATGAGTTTGCAAGGTGTTCCGTAGTCAAGCGAGGTGCATTGGGGACACTTTTAACCATGTTGGATGGTGTTCCATGGTGCCCAGTACCCTAGAGCACTTTTAACCAGTTGGATGGTGTTTTTAACCATGTTGGATGATGTCCATGGTGCTCCAAGTACCCTAGAGCCACTTTAACCAAGTTGGATGGTGCTCCATGGTGCTCCCAAGTACCCTAGAGACACTTTTAACCATGTTGGATGGTGTTCCATGGTGCTCCCAAGTACCCTAGAGCCACTTTTAACCAAGTTGGATGGTGTCCCAAAGTCATTCCAAGTGCATTGGAGACTATGGATACAGCAACACACATGTTCCAGAAACATCAAGATTTTTTTTAAGTTTATAAACCCTTCACTTCCGAGGCCATTTACTGGATCCTGCGTTGCTCTGAGCTTTAAACAAAAAAAAATTTGTATTGCCCAACTTTTAATTTCCTTTCCAACGGTGAAAAAATTATGTCTCTAGCTCTTCTGGTTCAAAAGTTATGGCCGTTTAAAGTTAGAGGTTTTTTTTCTTCCAAACTGCTTTTTTCATGAGTTTGCAAGGTGTTCCGTAGTCAAGCGAGGTGCATTGGGGACACTTTTAACCATGTTGGATGGTGTTCCATGGTGCTCCCAAGCACCCTAGAGACACTTTTAACCAAGTTGGATGGTGTTCCATGGTCCTCCCAAGTACCCTAGAGCCACTTTTAACCATGTTGGATGGTGTCCATGGTGCTCCCAAGTACCCTAGAGCCACTTTTAACCAAGTTGGATGGTGCTCCATGGTGCTCCCAAGTACCCTAGAGCCACTTTTAACCAGTTGGATGGTGTCCCAAAGTCATTCCAAGTGCATTGGAGACTATGGATACAGCAACACACATGTTCCAGAAACATCAAGATTTTTTTTAAGTTTATAAACCCTTCACTTCCGAGGCCATTTACTGGATCCTGCGTTGCTCTGAGCTTTAAACAAAAAAAATTGTATTGCCCAACTTTTAATTTCCTTTCCAACGGTGAAAAAATTATGTCTCTAGCTCTTCTGGTTCAAAAGTTATGGCCGTTTAAAGTTAGAGGTTTTTTTCTTCCAAACTGCTTTTTTCATGAGTTTGCAAGGTGTTCCGTAGTCAAGCGAGGTGCATTGGGGACACTTTTAACCATGTTGGATGGTGTTCCATGGTGCTCCAAGTACCCTAGAGACACTTTTAACCATGTTGATGGTGTTCCATGGTCCTCCCAAGTACCCTAGAGACACTTTTAACCATGTTGGATGTGTTCCATGGTGCTCCTAAGTACCCTAGAGCCACTTTTACCATGTTGATGGTGTTCCATGGTCCTCCCAAGTACCCTAGAGCCACTTTTAACCATGTTGATGGTGTTCCATGGTGCTCCCAAGTACCCTAGAGCCACTTTTAACCATGTTGGATGGTGTCCCAAAGTCATTCCAAGTGCATTGGAGACTATGGATACAGCAACACACATGTTCCAGAAACATCAAGATTTTTTTTAAGTTTATAAACCCTTCACTTCCGAGGCCATTTACTGGATCCTGCGTTGCTCTGAGCTTTAAACAAAAAAAATTTGTATGCCCAACTTTTAATTTCCTTTCCAACGGTGAAAAAATTATGTCTCTAGCTCTTCTGGTTCAAAAGTTATGGCCGTTTAAAGTTAGAGGTTTTTTTTCTTCCAAACTGCTTTTTTCATGAGTTTGCAAGGTGTTCCGTAGTCAAGCGAGGTGCATTGGGGACACTTTTAACCATGTTGGATGGTGTTCCATGGTGCTCCCAAGTACCCTAGAGACACTTTTAACCATGTTGGATGGTGTTCCATGGTGCTCCCAAGTACCCTAGAGCCACTTTTAACCAAGTTGGATGGTGTTCCATGGTGCTCCCAAGTACCCTAGAGCCACTTTTAACCATGTTGGATGGTGCTCCATGGTGCTCCCAAGTACCCTAGAGCCACTTTTAACCAAGTTGGATGGTGTCCCAAAGTCATTCCAAGTGCATTGGAGACTATGGATACAGCAACACACATGTTCCAGAAACATCAAGATTTTTTTTAAGTTTATAAACCCTTCACTTCCGAGGCCATTTACTGGATCCTGCGTTGCTCTGAGCTTTAAACAAAAAAATTTGTATGGCCCAACTTTTAATTTCCTTTCCAACGGTGAAAAAATTATGTCTCTAGCTCTTCTGGTTCAAAAGTTATGGCCGTTTAAAGTTAGAGGTTTTTTTTCTTCCAAACTGCTTTTTTCATGAGTTTGCAAGGTGTTCCGTAGTCAAGCGAGGTGCATTGGGGACACTTTTAACCATGTTGGATGGTGTTCCATGGTGCTCCCAAGTACCCTAGAGCACTTTTAACCATGTTGGATGGTGTTCCATGGTCCTCCCAAGTACCCTAGAGACACTTTTAACCATGTTGGATGGTGTTCCATGGTGCTCCAAGTACCCTAGAGCCACTTTTAACCATGTTGATGGTGTTCCATGGTGCTCCCAAGTACCCTAGAGCCACTTTTAACCATTTAATGGGTTCCATGGTGCTCCCAAGTACCCTAGAGCCACTTTTAACCAAGTTGGATGGTGTCCCAAAGTCATTCCAAGTGCATTGGAGACTATGGATACAGCAACACACATGTTCCAGAAACATCAAGATTTTTTTTAAGTTTATAAACCCTTCACTTCCGAGGCCATTTACTGGATCCTGCGTTGCTCTGAGCTTTAAACAAAAAAAATTTGTATTGCCCAACTTTTAATTTCCTTTCCAACGGTGAAAAAATTATGTCTCTAGCTCTTCTGGTTCAAAAGTTATGGCCGTTTAAAGTTAGAGGTTTTTTTTCTTCCAAACTGCTTTTTTCATGAGTTTGCAAGGTGTTCCGTAGTCAAGCGAGGTGCATTGGGGACACTTTTAACCATGTTGGATGGTGTTCCATGGTGCTCCCAAGTACCCTAGAGACACTTTTAACCAAGTTGGATGGTGTTCCATGGTCCTCCCAAGTACCCTAGAGACCACTTTTAACCATGTTGGATGGTGTTCCATGGTGCTCCCAAGTACCCTAGAGCCACTTTTAACCAAGTTGGATGGTGTTCCATGGTGCTCCCAAGTACCCTAGAGCCACTTTTAACCATGTTGGATGGTGTCCCAAAGTCATTCCAAGTGCATTGGAGACTATGGATACAGCAACACACATGTTCCAGAAACATCAAGATTTTTTTTAAGTTTATAAACCCTTCACTTCCGAGGCCATTTACTGGATCCTGCGTTGCTCTGAGCTTTAAACAAAAAAAATTTGTATGGCCCAACTTTTAATTTCCTTTCCAACGGTGAAAAAATTATGTCTCTAGCTCTTCTGGTTCAAAAGTTATGGCCGTTTAAAGTTAGAGGTTTTTTTTCTTCCAAACTGCTTTTTTCATGAGTTTGCAAGGTGTTCCGTAGTCAAGCGAGGTGCATTGGGGACACTTTTAACCATGTTGGATGGTGTTCCATGGTGCTCCCAAGTACCCTAGAGCCACTTTTAACCATGTTGAATGGTGTTCCATGGTCCTCCCAAGTACCCTAGAGACACTTTTAACCATGTTGGATGATGTTCCATGGTGCTCCCAAGTACCCTAGAGCCACTTTTAACCATGTTGATGGTGTTCCATGGTCCTCCCAAGTACCCTAGAGCCACTTTTAACCATGTTGAATGGTGTTCCATGGTCCTCCCAAGTACCCTAGAGACACTTTTAACCATGTTGGATGGTGTCCCAAAGTCATTCCAAGTGCATTGGAGACTATGGATACAGCAACACACATGTTCCAGAAACATCAAGATTTTTTTTAAGTTTATAAACCCTTCACTTCCGAGGCCATTTACTGGATCCTGCGTTGCTCTGAGCTTTAAACAAAAAAAATTTGTATTGCCCAACTTTTAATTTCCTTTCCAACGGTGAAAAAATATGTCTCTAGCTCTTCTGGTTCAAAAGTTATGGCCGTTTAAAGTTAGAGGTTTTTTTTCTTCCAAACTGCTTTTTTCATGAGTTTGCAAGGTGTTCCGTAGTCAAGCGAGGTGCATTGGGGACACTTTTAACCATGTTGGATGGTGTTCCATGGTGCTCCCAAGTACCCTAGAGACACTTTTAACCAAGTTGGATGGTGTTCCATGGTCCTCCCAAGTACCCTAGAGCCACTTTTAACCAAGTTGGATGGTGTTCCATGGTGCTCCCAAGTACCCTAGAGACACTTTTAACCATGTTGGATGGTGTTCCATGGTGCTCCCAAGTACCCTAGAGCCACTTTAAACCATGTTGGATGGTGTCCCAAAGTCATTCCAAGTGCATTGGAGACTATGGATACAGCAACACACATGTTCCAGAAACATCAAGATTTTTTTTAAGTTTATAAACCCTTCACTTCCGAGGCCATTTACTGGATCCTGCGTTGCTCTGAGCTTTAAACAAAAAAAATTTGTATTGCCCAACTTTTAATTTCCTTTCCAACGGTGAAAAAATTATGTCTCTAGCTCTTCTGGTTCAAAAGTTATGGCCGTTTAAAGTTAGAGGTTTTTTTTCTTCCAAACTGCTTTTTTCATGAGTTTGCAAGGTGTTCCGTAGTCAAGCGAGGTGCATTGGGGACACTTTTAACCATGTTGGATGGTGTTCCATGGTGCTCCCAAGTACCCTAGAGACACTTTTAACCATGTTGGATGGTGTTCCATGGTGCTCCCAAGTACCCTAGAGCCACTTTTAACCAAGTTGGATGGTGCTCCATGGTGCTCCCAAGTACCCTAGAGACACTTTTAACCATGTTGGATGGTGTTCCATGGTGCTCCCAAGTACCCTAGAGCCACTTTTAACCAAGTTGGATGGTGTCCCAAAGTCATTCCAAGTGCATTGGAGACTATGGATACAGCAACACACATGTTCCAGAAACATCAAGATTTTTTTTAAGTTTATAAACCCTTCACTTCCGAGGCCATTTACTGGATCCTGCGTTGCTCTGAGCTTTAAACAAAAAAAATTGTATGGCCCAACTTTTAATTTCCTTTCCAACGGTGAAAAAATTATGTCTCTAGCTCTTCTGGTTCAAAAGTTATGGCCGTTTAAAGTTAGAGGTTTTTTTTTCTTCCAAACTGCTTTTTTCATGAGTTTGCAAGGTGTTCCGTAGTCAAGCGAGGTGCATTGGGGACACTTTTAACCATGTTGGATGGTGTTCCATGGTGCTCCCAAGCACCCTAGAGACACTTTTAACCAAGTTGGATGGTGTTCCATGGTCCTCCCAAGTACCCTAGAGCCACTTTTAACCATGTTGGATGGTGTTCCATGGTGCTCCCAAGTACCCTAGAGCCACTTTTAACCATGTTGGATGGTGCTCCATGGTGCTCCCAAGTACCCTAGAGCCACTTTTAACCAAGTTGGATGGTGTCCCAAAGTCATTCCAAGTGCATTGGAGACTATGGATACAGCAACACACATGTTCCAGAAACATCAAGATTTTTTTTAAGTTTATAAACCCTTCACTTCCGAGGCCATTTACTGGATCCTGCGTTGCTCTGAGCTTTAAACAAAAAAAATTTGTATGGCCCAACTTTTAATTTCCTTTCCAACGGTGAAAAAATTATGTCTCTAGCTCTTCTGGTTCAAAAGTTATGGCCGTTTAAAGTTAGAGGTTTTTTTTCTTCCAAACTGCTTTTTTCATGAGTTTGCAAGGTGTTCCGTAGTCAAGCGAGGTGCATTGGGGACACTTTTAACCATGTTGGATGGTGTTCCATGGTCCTCCCAAGTACCCTAGAGCCACTTTTAACCAAGTTGGATGGTGCTCCATGGTGCTCCCAAGTACCCTAGAGCCACTTTTAACCATGTTGGATGGTGTCCCAAAGTCATTCCAAGTGCATTGGAGACTATGGATACAGCAACACACATGTTCCAGAAACATCAAGATTTTTTTTAAGTTTATAAACCCTTCACTTCCGAGGCCATTTACTGGATCCTGCGTTGCTCTGAGCTTTAAACAAAAAAAATTGTATTGCCCAACTTTTAATTTCCTTTCCAACGGTGAAAAAATTATGTCTCTAGCTCTTCTGGTTCAAAAGTAATGGCCGTTTAAAGTTAGAGGTTTTTTTTCTTCCAAACTGCTTTTTTCATGAGTTTGCAAGGTGTTCCGTAGTCAAGCGAGGTGCATTGGGGACACTTTTAACCATGTTGGATGGTGTTCCATGGTGCTCCCAAGTACCCTAGAGCCACTTTTAACCATGTTGGATGGTGTTCCATGGTGCTCCCAAGTACCCTAGAGCCACTTTTAACCAAGTTGGATGGTGCTCCATGGTGCTCCCAAGTACCCTAGAGACACTTTTAACCATGTTGGATGGTGTTCCATGGTGCTCCCAAGTACCCTAGAGCCACTTTTAACCAAGTTGGATGGTGTCCCAAAGTCATTCCAAGTGCATTGGAGACTATGGATACAGCAACACACATGTTCCAGAAACATCAAGATTTTTTTTAAGTTTATAAACCCTTCACTTCCGAGGCCATTTACTGGATCCTGCGTTGCTCTGAGCTTTAAACAAAAAAATTTGTATGGCCCAACTTTTAATTTCCTTTCCAACGGTGAAAAAATTATGTCTCTAGCTCTTCTGGTTCAAAAGTTATGGCCGTTTAAAGTTAGAGGTTTTTTTTTCTTCCAAACTGCTTTTTTCATGAGTTTGCAAGGTGTTCCGTAGTCAAGCGAGGTGCATTGGGGACACTTTTAACCATGTTGGATGGTGTTCCATGGTGCTCCCAAGCACCCTAGAGACACTTTTAACCAAGTTGGATGGTGTTCCATGGTCCTCCCAAGTACCCTAGAGCCACTTTTAACCATGTTGGATGGTGTTCCATGGTGCTCCCAAGTACCCTAGAGCCACTTTTAACCATGTTGGATGGTGCTCCATGGTGCTCCCAAGTACCCTAGAGCCACTTTTAACCAAGTTGGATGGTGTCCCAAAGTCATTCCAAGTGCATTGGAGACTATGGATACAGCAACACACATGTTCCAGAAACATCAAGATTTTTTTTAAGTTTATAAACCCTTCACTTCCGAGGCCATTTACTGGATCCTGCGTTGCTCTGAGCTTTAAACAAAAAAATTTGTATGGCCCAACTTTTAATTTCCTTTCCAACGGTGAAAAAATTATGTCTCTAGCTCTTCTGGTTCAAAAGTTATGGCCGTTTAAAGTTAGAGGTTTTTTTTCTTCCAAACTGCTTTTTTCATGAGTTTGCAAGGTGTTCCGTAGTCAAGCGAGGTGCATTGGGGACACTTTTAACCATGTTGGATGGTGTTCCATGGTCCTCCCAAGTACCCTAGAGCCACTTTTAACCAAGTTGGATGGTGCTCCATGGTGCTCCCAAGTACCCTAGAGCCACTTTTAACCATGTTGGATGGTGTCCCAAAGTCATTCCAAGTGCATTGGAGACTATGGATACAGCAACACACATGTTCCAGAAACATCAAGATTTTTTTTAAGTTTATAAACCCTTCACTTCCGAGGCCATTTACTGGATCCTGCGTTGCTCTGAGCTTTAAACAAAAAAATTGTATTGCCCAACTTTTAATTTCCTTTCCAACGGTGAAAAAATTATGTCTCTAGCTCTTCTGGTTCAAAAGTATGGCCGTTTAAAGTTAGAGGTTTTTTTTCTTCCAAACTGCTTTTTTCATGAGTTTGCAAGGTGTTCCGTAGTCAAGCGAGGTGCATTGGGGACACTTTTAACCATGTTGGATGGTGTTCCATGGTGCTCCCAAGTACCCTAGAGCCACTTTTAACCATGTTGGATGGTGTTCCATGGTGCTCCCAAGTACCCTAGAGCCACTTTTAACCAAGTTGGATGGTGCTCCATGGTGCTCCCAAGTACCCTAGAGACACTTTTAACCATGTTGGATGGTGTTCCATGGTGCTCCCAAGTACCCTAGAGCCACTTTTAACCAAGTTGGATGGTGTCCCAAAGTCATTCCAAGTGCATTGGAGACTATGGATACAGCAACACACATGTTCCAGAAACATCAAGATTTTTTTTAAGTTTATAAACCCTTCACTTCCGAGGCCATTTACTGGATCCTGCGTTGCTCTGAGCTTTAAACAAAAAAAATTTGTATGGCCCAACTTTTAATTTCCTTTCCAACGGTGAAAAAATTATGTCTCTAGCTCTTCTGGTTCAAAAGTTATGGCCGTTTAAAGTTAGAGGTTTTTTTTTCTTCCAAACTGCTTTTTTCATGAGTTTGCAAGGTGTTCCGTAGTCAAGCGAGGTGCATTGGGGACACTTTTAACCATGTTGGATGGTGTTCCATGGTGCTCCCAAGCACCCTAGAGACACTTTTAACCAAGTTGGATGGTGTTCCATGGTGCTCCCAAGTACCCTAGAGCCACTTTTAACCAAGTTGGATGGTGCTCCATGGTGCTCCCAAGTACCCTAGAGACACTTTTAACCATGTTGGATGGTGTTCCATGGTGCTCCCAAGTACCCTAGAGCCACTTTTAACCAAGTTGGATGGTGTCCCAAAGTCATTCCAAGTGCATTGGAGACTATGGATACAGCAACACACATGTTCCAGAAACATCAAGATTTTTTTTAAGTTTATAAACCCTTCACTTCCGAGGCCATTTACTGGATCCTGCGTTGCTCTGAGCTTTAAACAAAAAAAATTTGTATTGCCCAACTTTTAATTTCCTTTCCAACGGTGAAAAAATTATGTCTCTAGCTCTTCTGGTTCAAAAGTTATGGCCGTTTAAAGTTAGAGGTTTTTTTTCTTCCAAACTGCTTTTTTCATGAGTTTGCAAGGTGTTCCGTAGTCAAGCGAGGTGCATTGGGGACACTTTTAACCATGTTGGATGGTGTTCCATGGTGCTCCCAAGCACCCTAGAGACACTTTTAACCAAGTTGGATGGTGTTCCATGGTCCTCCCAAGTACCCTAGAGACACTTTTAACCATGTTGGATGGTGTTCCATGGTGCTCCCAAGTACCCTAGAGCCACTTTTAACCAAGTTGGATGGTGCTCCATGGTGCTCCCAAGTACCCTAGAGCCACTTTTAACCATGTTGGATGGTGTCCCAAAGTCATTCCAAGTGCATTGGAGACTATGGATACAGCAACACACATGTTCCAGAAACATCAAGATTTTTTTTAAGTTTATAAACCCTTCACTTCCGAGGCCATTTACTGGATCCTGCGTTGCTCTGAGCTTTAAACAAAAAAAATTTGTATTGCCCAACTTTTAATTTCCTTTCCAACGGTGAAAAAATTATGTCTCTAGCTCTTCTGGTTCAAAAGTTATGGCCGTTTAAAGTTAGAGGTTTTTTTTCTTCCAAACTGCTTTTTTCATGAGTTTGCAAGGTGTTCCGTAGTCAAGCGAGGTGCATTGGGGACACTTTTAACCATGTTGGATGGTGTTCCATGGTGCTCCCAAGTACCCTAGAGCCACTTTTAACCATGTTGAATGGTGTTCCATGGTCCTCCCAAGTACCCTAGAGACACTTTTAACCATGTTGGATGGTGTTCCATGGTGCTCCTAAGTACCCTAGAGCCACTTTTAACCATGTTGAATGGTGTTCCATGGTGCTCCCAAGTACCCTAGAGCCACTTTTAACCATGTTGAATGGTGTTCCATGGTCCTCCCAAGTACCCTAGAGACACTTTTAACCATGTTGGATGGTGTCCCAAAGTCATTCCAAGTGCATTGGAGACTATGGATACAGCAACACACATGTTCCAGAAACATCAAGATTTTTTTAAGTTTATAAACCCTTCACTTCCGAGGCCATTTACTGGATCCTGCGTTGCTCTGAGCTTTAAACAAAAAAAATTTGTATTGCCCAACTTTTAATTTCCTTTCCAACGGTGAAAAAATTATGTCTCTAGCTCTTCTGGTTCAAAAGTTATGGCCGTTTAAAGTTAGAGGTTTTTTTTCTTCCAAACTGCTTTTTTCATGAGTTTGCAAGGTGTTCCGTAGTCAAGCGAGGTGCATTGGGGACACTTTTAACCATGTTGGATGGTGTTCCATGGTGCTCCCAAGTACCCTAGAGCCACTTTTAACCATGTTGGATGGTGTTCCATGGTGCTCCCAAGTACCCTAGAGCCACTTTTAACCAAGTTGGATGGTGCTCCATGGTGCTCCCAAGTACCCTAGAGACACTTTTAACCATGTTGGATGGTGTTCCATGGTGCTCCCAAGTACCCTAGAGCCACTTTTAACCAAGTTGGATGGTGTCCCAAAGTCATTCCAAGTGCATTGGAGACTATGGATACAGCAACACACATGTTCCAGAAACATCAAGATTTTTTTTAAGTTTATAAACCCTTCACTTCCGAGGCCATTTACTGGATCCTGCGTTGCTCTGAGCTTTAAACAAAAAAATTTGTATGGCCCAACTTTTAATTTCCTTTCCAACGGTGAAAAAATTATGTCTCTAGCTCTTCTGGTTCAAAAGTTATGGCCGTTTAAAGTTAGAGGTTTTTTTTTCTTCCAAACTGCTTTTTTCATGAGTTTGCAAGGTGTTCCGTAGTCAAGCGAGGTGCATTGGGGACACTTTTAACCATGTTGGATGGTGTTCCATGGTGCTCCCAAGCACCCTAGAGACACTTTTAACCAAGTTGGATGGTGTTCCATGGTGCTCCCAAGTACCCTAGAGCCACTTTTAACCAAGTTGGATGGTGCTCCATGGTGCTCCCAAGTACCCTAGAGACACTTTTAACCATGTTGGATGGTGTTCCATGGTGCTCCCAAGTACCCTAGAGCCACTTTTAACCAAGTTGGATGGTGTCCCAAAGTCATTCCAAGTGCATTGGAGACTATGGATACAGCAACACACATGTTCCAGAAACATCAAGATTTTTTTTAAGTTTATAAACCCTTCACTTCCGAGGCCATTTACTGGATCCTGCGTTGCTCTGAGCTTTAAACAAAAAAATTTGTATTGCCCAACTTTTAATTTCCTTTCCAACGGTGAAAAAATTATGTCTCTAGCTCTTCTGGTTCAAAAGTTATGGCCGTTTAAAGTTAGAGGTTTTTTTTCTTCCAAACTGCTTTTTTCATGAGTTTGCAAGGTGTTCCGTAGTCAAGCGAGGTGCATTGGGGACACTTTTAACCATGTTGGATGGTGTTCCATGGTCCTCCCAAGTACCCTAGAGCCACTTTTAACCAAGTTGGATGGTGCTCCATGGTGCTCCCAAGTACCCTAGAGCCACTTTTAACCATGTTGGATGGTGTCCCAAAGTCATTCCAAGTGCATTGGAGACTATGGATACAGCAACACACATGTTCCAGAAACATCAAGATTTTTTTTAAGTTTATAAACCCTTCACTTCCGAGGCCATTTACTGGATCCTGCGTTGCTCTGAGCTTTAAACAAAAAAAATTTGTATTGCCCAACTTTTAATTTCCTTTCCAACGGTGAAAAAATTATGTCTCTAGCTCTTCTGGTTCAAAAGTTATGGCCGTTTAAAGTTAGAGGTTTTTTTTCTTCCAAACTGCTTTTTTCATGAGTTTGCAAGGTGTTCCGTAGTCAAGCGAGGTGCATTGGGGACACTTTTAACCATGTTGGATGGTGTTCCATGGTGCTCCCAAGTACCCTAGAGCCACTTTTAACCATGTTGGATGGTGTTCCATGGTGCTCCCAAGTACCCTAGAGCCACTTTTAACCAAGTTGGATGGTGCTCCATGGTGCTCCCAAGTACCCTAGAGACACTTTTAACCATGTTGGATGGTGTTCCATGGTGCTCCCAAGTACCCTAGAGCCACTTTTAACCAAGTTGGATGGTGTCCCAAAGTCATTCCAAGTGCATTGGAGACTATGGATACAGCAACACACATGTTCCAGAAACATCAAGATTTTTTTTAAGTTTATAAACCCTTCACTTCCGAGGCCATTTACTGGATCCTGCGTTGCTCTGAGCTTTAAACAAAAAAAATTGTATTGCCCAACTTTTAATTTCCTTTCCAACGGTGAAAAAATTATGTCTCTAGCTCTTCTGGTTCAAAAGTTATGGCCGTTTAAAGTTAGAGGTTTTTTTTCTTCCAAACTGCTTTTTTCATGAGTTTGCAAGGTGTTCCGTAGTCAAGCGAGGTGCATTGGGGACACTTTTAACCATGTTGGATGGTGTTCCATGGTGCTCCCAAGCACCCTAGAGACACTTTTAACCAAGTTGGATGGTGTTCCATGGTGCTCCCAAGTACCCTAGAGACACTTTTAACCAAGTTGGATGGTGTTCCATGGTGCTCCCAAGTACCCTAGAGCCTTTTAACCATGTTGGATGGTGTTCCATGGTGCTCCCAAGTACCCTAGAGCCACTTTTAACCAAGTTGGATGGTGTCCCAAAGTCATTCCAAGTGCATTGGAGACTATGGATACAGCAACACACATGTTCCAGAAACATCAAGATTTTTTTTAAGTTTATAAACCCTTCACTTCCGAGGCCATTTACTGGATCCTGCGTTGCTCTGAGCTTTAAACAAAAAAAATTTGTATGCCCAACTTTTAATTTCCTTTCCAACGGTGAAAAAATTATGTCTCTAGCTCTTCTGGTTCAAAAGTTATGGCCGTTTAAAGTTAGAGGTTTTTTTTCTTCCAAACTGCTTTTTTCATGAGTTTGCAAGGTGTTCCGTAGTCAAGCGAGGTGCATTGGGGACACTTTTAACCATGTTGGATGGTGTTCCATGGTGCTCCCAAGTACCCTAGAGCCACTTTTAACCATGTTGAATGGTGTTCCATGGTCCTCCCAAGTACCCTAGAGACACTTTTAACCATGTTGGATGGTGTTCCATGGTGCTCCCAAGTACCCTAGAGCCACTTTTAACCATGTTGAATGGTGTTCCATGGTGCTCCCAAGTACCCTAGAGCCACTTTTAACCATGTTGGATGGTGTTCCATGGTGCTCCCAAGTACCCTAGAGCCACTTTTAACCATGTTGGATGGTGTCCCAAAGTCATTCCAAGTGCATTGGAGACTATGGATACAGCAACACACATGTTCCAGAAACATCAAGATTTTTTTTAAGTTTATAAACCCTTCACTTCCGAGGCCATTTACTGGATCCTGCGTTGCTCTGAGCTTTAAACAAAAAAAATTTGTATTGCCCAACTTTTAATTTCCTTTCCAACGGTGAAAAAATTATGTCTCTAGCTCTTCTGGTTCAAAAGTTATGGCCGTTTAAAGTTAGAGGTTTTTTTTCTTCCAAACTGCTTTTTTCATGAGTTTGCAAGGTGTTCCGTAGTCAAGCGAGGTGCATTGGGGACACTTTTAACCATGTTGGATGGTGTTCCATGGTGCTCCCAAGTACCCTAGAGACACTTTTAACCATGTTGGATGGTGTTCCATGGTCCTCCCAAGTACCCTAGAGACACTTTTAACCATGTTGGATGGTGTTCCATGGTGCTCCCAAGTACCCTAGAGCCACTTTTAACCAAGTTGGATGGTGCTCCATGGTGCTCCCAAGTACCCTAGAGCCACTTTTAACCATGTTGGATGGTGTCCCAAAGTCATTCCAAGTGCATTGGAGACTATGGATACAGCAACACACATGTTCCAGAAACATCAAGATTTTTTTTAAGTTTATAAACCCTTCACTTCCGAGGCCATTTACTGGATCCTGCGTTGCTCTGAGCTTTAAACAAAAAAAATTTGTATTGCCCAACTTTTAATTTCCTTTCCAACGGTGAAAAAATTATGTCTCTAGCTCTTCTGGTTCAAAAGTTATGGCCGTTTAAAGTTAGAGGTTTTTTTTCTTCCAAACTGCTTTTTTCATGAGTTTGCAAGGTGTTCCGTAGTCAAGCGAGGTGCATTGGGGACACTTTTAACCATGTTGGATGGTGTTCCATGGTGCTCCCAAGTACCCTAGAGCCACTTTTAACCATGTTGGATGGTGTTCCATGGTCCTCCCAAGTACCCTAGAGACACTTTTAACCATGTTGGATGATGTTCCATGGTGCTCCTAAGTACCCTAGAGCCACTTTTAACCATGTTGAATGGTGTTCCATGGTCCTCCCAAGTACCCTAGAGCCACTTTTAACCATGTTGAATGGTGTTCCATGGTCCTCCCAAGTACCCTAGAGACACTTTTAACCATGTTGGATGGTGTCCCAAAGTCATTCCAAGTGCATTGGAGACTATGGATACAGCAACACACATGTTCCAGAAACATCAAGATTTTTTTTAAGTTTATAAACCCTTCACTTCCGAGGCCATTTACTGGATCCTGCGTTGCTCTGAGCTTTAAACAAAAAAAATTTGTACTGCCCAACTTTTAATTTCCTTTCCAACGGTGAAAAAATTATGTCTCTAGCTCTTCTGGTTCAAAAGTTATGGCCGTTTAAAGTTAGAGGTTTTTTTTCTTCCAAACTGCTTTTTTCATGAGTTTGCAAGGTGTTCCGTAGTCAAGCGAGGTGCATTGGGGACACTTTTAACCATGTTGGATGGTGTTCCATGGTGCTCCCAAGTACCCTAGAGACACTTTTAACCAAGTTGGATGGTGTTCCATGGTCCTCCCAAGTACCCTAGAGACACTTTTAACCATGTTGGATGGTGTTCCATGGTGCTCCCAAGTACCCTAGAGCCACTTTTAACCAGTTGGATGGTGCTCCATGGTGCTCCCAAGTACCCTAGAGCCACTTTTAACCATGTTGGATGGTGTCCCAAAGTCATTCCAAGTGCATTGGAGACTATGGATACAGCAACACACATGTTCCAGAAACATCAAGATTTTTTTTAAGTTTATAAACCCTTCACTTCCGAGGCCATTTACTGGATCCTGCGTTGCTCTGAGCTTTAAACAAAAAAAATTTGTATTGCCCAACTTTTAATTTCCTTTCCAACGGTGAAAAAATTATGTCTCTAGCTCTTCTGGTTCAAAAGTTATGGCCGTTTAAAGTTAGAGGTTTTTTTTCTTCCAAACTGCTTTTTTCATGAGTTTGCAAGGTGTTCCGTAGTCAAGCGAGGTGCATTGGGGACACTTTTAACCATGTTGGATGGTGTTCCATGGTGCTCCCAAGTACCCTAGAGCCACTTTTAACCATGTTGGATGGTGTTCCATGGTGCTCCCAAGTACCCTAGAGCCACTTTTAACCAAGTTGGATGGTGCTCCATGGTGCTCCCAAGTACCCTAGAGACACTTTTAACCATGTTGGATGGTGTTCCATGGTGCTCCCAAGTACCCTAGAGCCACTTTTAACCAAGTTGGATGGTGTCCCAAAGTCATTCCAAGTGCATTGGAGACTATGGATACAGCAACACACATGTTCCAGAAACATCAAGATTTTTTTAAGTTTATAAACCCTTCACTTCCGAGGCCATTTACTGGATCCTGCGTTGCTCTGAGCTTTAAACAAAAAAAATTTGTATGGCCCAACTTTTAATTTCCTTTCCAACGGTGAAAAAATTATGTCTCTAGCTCTTCTGGTTCAAAAGTTATGGCCGTTTAAAGTTAGAGGTTTTTTTTTCTTCCAAACTGCTTTTTTCATGAGTTTGCAAGGTGTTCCGTAGTCAAGCGAGGTGCATTGGGGACACTTTTAACCATGTTGGATGGTGTTCCATGGTGCTCCCAAGCACCCTAGAGACACTTTTAACCAAGTTGGATGGTGTTCCATGGTCCTCCCAAGTACCCTAGAGCCACTTTTAACCATGTTGGATGGTGTTCCATGGTGCTCCCAAGTACCCTAGAGCCACTTTTAACCAAGTTGGATGGTGCTCCATGGTGCTCCCAAGTACCCTAGAGCCACTTTTAACCAAGTTGGATGGTGTCCCAAAGTCATTCCAAGTGCATTGGAGACTATGGATACAGCAACACACATGTTCCAGAAACATCAAGATTTTTTTTAAGTTTATAAACCCTTCACTTCCGAGGCCATTTACTGGATCCTGCGTTGCTCTGAGCTTTAAACAAAAAAAATTTGTATGGCCCAACTTTTAATTTCCTTTCCAACGGTGAAAAAATTATGTCTCTAGCTCTTCTGGTTCAAAAGTTATGGCCGTTTAAAGTTAGAGGTTTTTTTTCTTCCAAACTGCTTTTTTCATGAGTTTGCAAGGTGTTCCGTAGTCAAGCGAGGTGCATTGGGGACACTTTTAACCATGTTGGATGGTGTTCCATGGTCCTCCCAAGTACCCTAGAGCCACTTTTAACCAAGTTGGATGGTGCTCCATGGTGCTCCCAAGTACCCTAGAGCCACTTTTAACCATGTTGGATGGTGTCCCAAAGTCATTCCAAGTGCATTGGAGACTATGGATACAGCAACACACATGTTCCAGAAACATCAAGATTTTTTTAAGTTTATAAACCCTTCACTTCCGAGGCCATTTACTGGATCCTGCGTTGCTCTGAGCTTTAAACAAAAAAAAATTGTATTGCCCAACTTTTAATTTCCTTTCCAACGGTGAAAAAATTATGTCTCTAGCTCTTCTGGTTCAAAAGTAATGGCCGTTTAAAGTTAGAGGTTTTTTTTCTTCCAAACTGCTTTTTTCATGAGTTTGCAAGGTGTTCCGTAGTCAAGCGAGGTGCATTGGGGACACTTTTAACCATGTTGGATGGTGTTCCATGGTGCTCCCAAGTACCCTAGAGCCACTTTTAACCATGTTGGATGGTGTTCCATGGTGCTCCCAAGTACCCTAGAGCCACTTTTAACCAAGTTGGATGGTGCTCCATGGTGCTCCCAAGTACCCTAGAGACACTTTTAACCATGTTGGATGGTGTTCCATGGTGCTCCCAAGTACCCTAGAGCCACTTTTAACCAAGTTGGATGGTGTCCCAAAGTCATTCCAAGTGCATTGGAGACTATGGATACAGCAACACACATGTTCCAGAAACATCAAGATTTTTTTTAAGTTTATAAACCCTTCACTTCCGAGGCCATTTACTGGATCCTGCGTTGCTCTGAGCTTTAAACAAAAAAAATTTGTATGGCCCAACTTTTAATTTCCTTTCCAACGGTGAAAAAATTATGTCTCTAGCTCTTCTGGTTCAAAAGTTATGGCCGTTTAAAGTTAGAGGTTTTTTTTCTTCCAAACTGCTTTTTTCATGAGTTTGCAAGGTGTTCCGTAGTCAAGCGAGGTGCATTGGGGACACTTTTAACCATGTTGGATGGTGTTCCATGGTGCTCCCAAGCACCCTAGAGACACTTTTAACCAAGTTGGATGGTGTTCCATGGTGCTCCCAAGTACCCTAGAGCCACTTTTAACCATGTTGGATGGTGTTCCATGGTGCTCCCAAGTACCCTAGAGCCACTTTTAACCATGTTGGATGGTGTTCCATGGTGCTCCCAAGTACCCTAGAGCCACTTTTAACCAAGTTGGATGGTGTCCCAAAGTCATTCCAAGTGCATTGGAGACTATGGATACAGCAACACACATGTTCCAGAAACATCAAGATTTTTTTTAAGTTTATAAACCCTTCACTTCCGAGGCCATTTACTGGATCCTGCGTTGCTCTGAGCTTTAAACAAAAAAAATTTGTATGGCCCAACTTTTAATTTCCTTTCCAACGGTGAAAAAATTATGTCTCTAGCTCTTCTGGTTCAAAAGTTATGGCCGTTTAAAGTTAGAGGTTTTTTTTCTTCCAAACTGCTTTTTTCATGAGTTTGCAAGGTGTTCCGTAGTCAAGCGAGGTGCATTGGGGACACTTTTAACCATGTTGGATGGTGTTCCATGGTCCTCCCAAGTACCCTAGAGCCACTTTTAACCAAGTTGGATGGTGCTCCATGGTGCTCCCAAGTACCCTAGAGCCACTTTTAACCATGTTGGATGGTGTCCCAAAGTCATTCCAAGTGCATTGGAGACTATGGATACAGCAACACACATGTTCCAGAAACATCAAGATTTTTTTTAAGTTTATAAACCCTTCACTTCCGAGGCCATTTACTGGATCCTGCGTTGCTCTGAGCTTTAAACAAAAAAAAATTGTATTGCCCAACTTTTAATTTCCTTTCCAACGGTGAAAAAATTATGTCTCTAGCTCTTCTGGTTCAAAAGTTATGGCCGTTTAAAGTTAGAGGTTTTTTTTCTTCCAAACTGCTTTTTTCATGAGTTTGCAAGGTGTTCCGTAGTCAAGCGAGGTGCATTGGGGACACTTTTAACCATGTTGGATGGTGTTCCATGGTGCTCCCAAGTACCCTAGAGCCACTTTTAACCATGTTGGATGGTGTTCCATGGTGCTCCCAAGTACCCTAGAGCCACTTTTAACCAAGTTGGATGGTGCTCCATGGTGCTCCCAAGTACCCTAGAGACACTTTTAACCATGTTGGATGGTGTTCCATGGTGCTCCCAAGTACCCTAGAGCCACTTTTAACCAAGTTGGATGGTGTCCCAAAGTCATTCCAAGTGCATTGGAGACTATGGATACAGCAACACACATGTTCCAGAAACATCAAGATTTTTTTTAAGTTTATAAACCCTTCACTTCCGAGGCCATTTACTGGATCCTGCGTTGCTCTGAGCTTTAAACAAAAAAAATTGTATGGCCCAACTTTTAATTTCCTTTCCAACGGTGAAAAAATTATGTCTCTAGCTCTTCTGGTTCAAAAGTTATGGCCGTTTAAAGTTAGAGGTTTTTTTTCTTCCAAACTGCTTTTTTCATGAGTTTGCAAGGTGTTCCGTAGTCAAGCGAGGTGCATTGGGGACACTTTTAACCATGTTGGATGGTGTTCCATGGTGCTCCCAAGCACCCTAGAGACACTTTTAACCAAGTTGGATGGTGTTCCATGGTGCTCCCAAGTACCCTAGAGCCACTTTTAACCAAGTTGGATGGTGCTCCATGGTGCTCCCAAGTACCCTAGAGACACTTTTAACCATGTTGGATGGTGTTCCATGGTGCTCCCAAGTACCCTAGAGCCACTTTTAACCAAGTTGGATGGTGTCCCAAAGTCATTCCAAGTGCATTGGAGACTATGGATACAGCAACACACATGTTCCAGAAACATCAAGATTTTTTTTAAGTTTATAAACCCTTCACTTCCGAGGCCATTTACTGGATCCTGCGTTGCTCTGAGCTTTAAACAAAAAAAATTTGTATTGCCCAACTTTTAATTTCCTTTCCAACGGTGAAAAAATTATGTCTCTAGCTCTTCTGGTTCAAAAGTTATGGCCGTTTAAAGTTAGAGGTTTTTTTTCTTCCAAACTGCTTTTTTCATGAGTTTGCAAGGTGTTCCGTAGTCAAGCGAGGTGCATTGGGGACACTTTTAACCATGTTGGATGGTGTTCCATGGTGCTCCCAAGCACCCTAGAGACACTTTTAACCAAGTTGGATGGTGTTCCATGGTGCTCCCAAGTACCCTAGAGCCACTTTTAACCATGTTGGATGGTGCTCCATGGTGCTCCCAAGTACCCTAGAGCCACTTTTAACCATGTTGGATGGTGCTCCATGGTGCTCCCAAGTACCCTAGAGCCACTTTTAACCATGTTGGATGGTGTCCCAAAGTCATTCCAAGTGCATTGGAGACTATGGATACAGCAACACACATGTTCCAGAAACATCAAGATTTTTTTTAAGTTTATAAACCCTTCACTTCCGAGGCCATTTACTGGATCCTGCGTTGCTCTGAGCTTTAAACAAAAAAAATTTGTATTGCCCAACTTTTAATTTCCTTTCCAACGGTGAAAAAATTATGTCTCTAGCTCTTCTGGTTCAAAAGTTATGGCCGTTTAAAGTTAGAGGTTTTTTTTCTTCCAAACTGCTTTTTTCATGAGTTTGCAAGGTGTTCCGTAGTCAAGCGAGGTGCATTGGGGACACTTTTAACCATGTTGGATGGTGTTCCATGGTGCTCCCAAGTACCCTAGAGCCACTTTTAACCATGTTGGATGGTGTTCCATGGTCCTCCCAAGTACCCTAGAGACACTTTTAACCATGTTGGATGGTGTTCCATGGTGCTCCTAAGTACCCTAGAGCCACTTTTAACCATGTTGGATGGTGTTCCATGGTCCTCCCAAGTACCCTAGAGCCACTTTTAACCATGTTGAATGGTGTTCCATGGTCTCCCAAGTACCCTAGAGACACTTTTAACCATGTTGGATGGTGTCCCAAAGTCATTCCAAGTGCATTGGAGACTATGGATACAGCAACACACATGTTCCAGAAACATCAAGATTTTTTTTAAGTTTATAAACCCTTCACTTCCGAGGCCATTTACTGGATCCTGCGTTGCTCTGAGCTTTAAACAAAAAAAATTTGTATTGCCCAACTTTTAATTTCCTTTCCAACGGTGAAAAAATTATGTCTCTAGCTCTTCTGGTTCAAAAGTTATGGCCGTTTAAAGTTAGAGGTTTTTTTTCTTCCAAACTGCTTTTTTCATGAGTTTGCAAGGTGTTCCGTAGTCAAGCGAGGTGCATTGGGGACACTTTTAACCATGTTGGATGGTGTTCCATGGTGCTCCCAAGTACCCTAGAGCCACTTTTAACCATGTTGGATGGTGCTCCATGGTGCTCCCAAGTACCCTAGAGACACTTTTAACCATGTTGGATGGTGTTCCATGGTGCTCCCAAGTACCCTAGAGCCACTTTTAACCAAGTTGGATGGTGTCCCAAAGTCATTCCAAGTGCATTGGAGACTATGGATACAGCAACACACATGTTCCAGAAACATCAAGATTTTTTTTAAGTTTATAAACCCTTCACTTCCGAGGCCATTTACTGGATCCTGCGTTGCTCTGAGCTTTAAACAAAAAAAATTTGTATGGCCCAACTTTTAATTTCCTTTCCAACGGTGAAAAAATTATGTCTCTAGCTCTTCTGGTTCAAAAGTTATGGCCGTTTAAAGTTAGAGGTTTTTTTTTCTTCCAAACTGCTTTTTTCATGAGTTTGCAAGGTGTTCCGTAGTCAAGCGAGGTGCATTGGGGACACTTTTAACCATGTTGGATGGTGTTCCATGGTGCTCCCAAGCACCCTAGAGACACTTTTAACCAAGTTGGATGGTGTTCCATGGTGCTCCCAAGTACCCTAGAGCCACTTTTAACCAAGTTGGATGGTGCTCCATGGTGCTCCCAAGTACCCTAGAGACACTTTTAACCATGTTGGATGGTGTTCCATGGTGCTCCCAAGTACCCTAGAGCCACTTTTAACCAAGTTGGATGGTGTCCCAAAGTCATTCCAAGTGCATTGGAGACTATGGATACAGCAACACACATGTTCCAGAAACATCAAGATTTTTTTTAAGTTTATAAACCCTTCACTTCCGAGGCCATTTACTGGATCCTGCGTTGCTCTGAGCTTTAAACAAAAAAAATTGTATTGCCCAACTTTTAATTTCCTTTCCAACGGTGAAAAAATTATGTCTCTAGCTCTTCTGGTTCAAAAGTTATGGCCGTTTAAAGTTAGAGGTTTTTTTTCTTCCAAACTGCTTTTTTCATGAGTTTGCAAGGTGTTCCGTAGTCAAGCGAGGTGCATTGGGGACACTTTTAACCATGTTGGATGGTGTTCCATGGTGCTCCCAAGCACCCTAGAGACACTTTTAACCAAGTTGGATGGTGTTCCATGGTGCTCCCAAGTACCCTAGAGCCACTTTTAACCAAGTTGGATGGTGCTCCATGGTGCTCCCAAGTACCCTAGAGACACTTTTAACCATGTTGGATGGTGTTCCATGGTGCTCCCAAGTACCCTAGAGCCACTTTTAACCAAGTTGGATGGTGTCCCAAAGTCATTCCAAGTGCATTGGAGACTATGGATACAGCAACACACATGTTCCAGAAACATCAAGATTTTTTTTAAGTTTATAAACCCTTCACTTCCGAGGCCATTTACTGGATCCTGCGTTGCTCTGAGCTTTAAACAAAAAAAATTTGTATTGCCCAACTTTTAATTTCCTTTCCAACGGTGAAAAAATTATGTCTCTAGCTCTTCTGGTTCAAAAGTTATGGCCGTTTAAAGTTAGAGGTTTTTTTTCTTCCAAACTGCTTTTTTCATGAGTTTGCAAGGTGTTCCGTAGTCAAGCGAGGTGCATTGGGGACACTTTTAACCATGTTGGATGGTGTTCCATGGTGCTCCCAAGTACCCTAGAGACACTTTTAACCATGTTGGATGGTGTTCCATGGTGCTCCCAAGTACCCTAGAGCCACTTTTAACCAAGTTGGATGGTGCTCCATGGTGCTCCCAAGTACCCTAGAGACACTTTTAACCATGTTGGATGGTGTTCCATGGTGCTCCCAAGTACCCTAGAGCCACTTTTAACCAAGTTGGATGGTGTCCCAAAGTCATTCCAAGTGCATTGGAGACTATGGATACAGCAACACACATGTTCCAGAAACATCAAGATTTTTTTTAAGTTTATAAACCCTTCACTTCCGAGGCCATTTACTGGATCCTGCGTTGCTCTGAGCTTTAAACAAAAAAAATTTGTATTGCCCAACTTTTAATTTCCTTTCCAACGGTGAAAAAATTATGTCTCTAGCTCTTCTGGTTCAAAAGTTATGGCCGTTTAAAGTTAGAGGTTTTTTTTCTTCCAAACTGCTTTTTTCATGAGTTTGCAAGGTGTTCCGTAGTCAAGCGAGGTGCATTGGGGACACTTTTAACCATGTTGGATGGTGTTCCATGGTGCTCCCAAGTACCCTAGAGCCACTTTTAACCAAGTTGGATGGTGTTCCATGGTGCTCCCAAGTACCCTAGAGACACTTTTAACCAAGTTGGATGGTGTTCCATGGTGCTCCCAAGTACCCTAGAGACACTTTTAACCATGTTGGATGGTGTTCCATGGTGCTCCCAAGTACCCTAGAGCCACTTTTAACCAAGTTGGATGGTGTCCCAAAGTCATTCCAAGTGCATTGGAGACTATGGATACAGCAACACACATGTTCCAGAAACATCAAGATTTTTTTTAAGTTTATAAACCCTTCACTTCCGAGGCCATTTACTGGATCCTGCGTTGCTCTGAGCTTTAAACAAAAAAAATTTGTATTGCCCAACTTTTAATTTCCTTTCCAACGGTGAAAAAATTATGTCTCTAGCTCTTCTGGTTCAAAAGTTATGGCCGTTTAAAGTTAGAGGTTTTTTTTCTTCCAAACTGCTTTTTTCATGAGTTTGCAAGGTGTTCCGTAGTCAAGCGAGGTGCATTGGGGACACTTTTAACCATGTTGGATGGTGTTCCATGGTGCTCCCAAGCACCCTAGAGACACTTTTAACCAAGTTGGATGGTGTTCCATGGTGCTCCCAAGTACCCTAGAGCCACTTTTAACCAAGTTGGATGGTGCTCCATGGTGCTCCCAAGTACCCTAGAGACACTTTTAACCATGTTGGATGGTGTTCCATGGTGCTCCCAAGTACCCTAGAGCCACTTTTAACCAAGTTGGATGGTGTCCCAAAGTCATTCCAAGTGCATTGGAGACTATGGATACAGCAACACACATGTTCCAGAAACATCAAGATTTTTTTTAAGTTTATAAACCCTTCACTTCCGAGGCCATTTACTGGATCCTGCGTTGCTCTGAGCTTTAAACAAAAAAAATTTGTATTGCCCAACTTTTAATTTCCTTTCCAACGGTGAAAAAATTATGTCTCTAGCTCTTCTGGTTCAAAAGTTATGGCCGTTTAAAGTTAGAGGTTTTTTTTCTTCCAAACTGCTTTTTTCATGAGTTTGCAAGGTGTTCCGTAGTCAAGCGAGGTGCATTGGGGACACTTTTAACCATGTTGGATGGTGTTCCATGGTGCTCCCAAGCACCCTAGAGACACTTTTAACCAAGTTGGATGGTGTTCCATGGTGCTCCCAAGTACCCTAGAGCCACTTTTAACCAAGTTGGATGGTGCTCCATGGTGCTCCCAAGTACCCTAGAGACACTTTTAACCATGTTGGATGGTGTTCCATGGTGCTCCCAAGTACCCTAGAGCCACTTTTAACCAAGTTGGATGGTGTCCCAAAGTCATTCCAAGTGCATTGGAGACTATGGATACAGCAACACACATGTTCCAGAAACATCAAGATTTTTTTTAAGTTTATAAACCCTTCACTTCCGAGGCCATTTACTGGATCCTGCGTTGCTCTGAGCTTTAAACAAAAAAAATTTGTATTGCCCAACTTTTAATTTCCTTTCCAACGGTGAAAAAATTATGTCTCTAGCTCTTCTGGTTCAAAAGTTATGGCCGTTTAAAGTTAGAGGTTTTTTTTCTTCCAAACTGCTTTTTTCATGAGTTTGCAAGGTGTTCCGTAGTCAAGCGAGGTGCATTGGGGACACTTTTAACCATGTTGGATGGTGTTCCATGGTGCTCCCAAGCACCCTAGAGACACTTTTAACCAAGTTGGATGGTGTTCCATGGTGCTCCCAAGTACCCTAGAGCCACTTTTAACCAAGTTGGATGGTGCTCCATGGTGCTCCCAAGTACCCTAGAGACACTTTTAACCATGTTGGATGGTGTTCCATGGTGCTCCCAAGTACCCTAGAGCCACTTTTAACCAAGTTGGATGGTGTCCCAAAGTCATTCCAAGTGCATTGGAGACTATGGATACAGCAACACACATGTTCCAGAAACATCAAGATTTTTTTTAAGTTTATAAACCCTTCACTTCCGAGGCCATTTACTGGATCCTGCGTTGCTCTGAGCTTTAAACAAAAAAAATTTGTATTGCCCAACTTTTAATTTCCTTTCCAACGGTGAAAAAATTATGTCTCTAGCTCTTCTGGTTCAAAAGTTATGGCCGTTTAAAGTTAGAGGTTTTTTTTCTTCCAAACTGCTTTTTTCATGAGTTTGCAAGGTGTTCCGTAGTCAAGCGAGGTGCATTGGGGACACTTTTAACCATGTTGGATGGTGTTCCATGGTGCTCCCAAGTACCCTAGAGCACTTTTAACCATGTTGGATGGTGTTCCATGGTGCTCCCAAGTACCCTAGAGCCACTTTTAACCAAGTTGGATGGTGCTCCATGGTGCTCCCAAGTACCCTAGAGACACTTTTAACCATGTTGGATGGTGTTCCATGGTGCTCCCAAGTACCCTAGAGCCACTTTTAACCAAGTTGGATGGTGTCCCAAAGTCATTCCAAGTGCATTGGAGACTATGGATACAGCAACACACATGTTCCAGAAACATCAAGATTTTTTTTAAGTTTATAAACCCTTCACTTCCGAGGCCATTTACTGGATCCTGCGTTGCTCTGAGCTTTAAACAAAAAAAATTTGTATTGCCCAACTTTTAATTTCCTTTCCAACGGTGAAAAAATTATGTCTCTAGCTCTTCTGGTTCAAAAGTTATGGCCGTTTAAAGTTAGAGGTTTTTTTTCTTCCAAACTGCTTTTTTCATGAGTTTGCAAGGTGTTCCGTAGTCAAGCGAGGTGCATTGGGGACACTTTTAACCATGTTGGATGGTGTTCCATGGTGCTCCCAAGCACCCTAGAGACACTTTTAACCAAGTTGGATGGTGTTCCATGGTGCTCCCAAGTACCCTAGAGCCACTTTTAACCATGTTGGATGGTGTTCCATGGTGCTCCCAAGTACCCTAGAGCACTTTTAACCATGTTGGATGGTGTTCCATGGTGCTCCCAAGTACCCTAGAGCCACTTTTAACCATGTTGGATGGTGTCCCAAAGTCATTCCAAGTGCATTGGAGACTATGGATACAGCAACACACATGTTCCAGAAACATCAAGATTTTTTTTAAGTTTATAAACCCTTCACTTCCGAGGCCATTTACTGGATCCTGCGTTGCTCTGAGCTTTAAACAAAAAAAATTGTATTGCCCAACTTTTAATTTCCTTTCCAACGGTGAAAAAATTATGTCTCTAGCTCTTCTGGTTCAAAAGTTATGGCCGTTTAAAGTTAGAGGTTTTTTTTCTTCCAAACTGCTTTTTTCATGAGTTTGCAAGGTGTTCCGTAGTCAAGCGAGGTGCATTGGGGACACTTTTAACCATGTTGGATGGTGTTCCATGGTGCTCCCAAGTACCCTAGAGACACTTTTAACCATGTTGGATGGTGTTCCATGGTCCTCCCAAGTACCCTAGAGACACTTTTAACCATGTTGGATGGTGTTCCATGGTGCTCCCAAGTACCCTAGAGCCACTTTTAACCATGTTGGATGGTGTTCCATGGTGCTCCCAAGTACCCTAGAGCCACTTTTAACCATGTTGAATGGTGTTCCATGGTCCTCCCAAGTACCCTAGAGCCACTTTTAACCATGTTGGATGGTGTCCCAAAGTCATTCCAAGTGCATTGGAGACTATGGATACAGCAACACACATGTTCCAGAAACATCAAGATTTTTTTTAAGTTTATAAACCCTTCACTTCCGAGGCCATTTACTGGATCCTGCGTTGCTCTGAGCTTTAAACAAAAAAAATTTGTATTGCCCAACTTTTAATTTCCTTTCCAACGGTGAAAAAATTATGTCTCTAGCTCTTCTGGTTCAAAAGTTATGGCCGTTTAAAGTTAGAGGTTTTTTTTCTTCCAAACTGCTTTTTTCATGAGTTTGCAAGGTGTTCCGTAGTCAAGCGAGGTGCATTGGGGACACTTTTAACCATGTTGGATGGTGTTCCATGGTGCTCCCAAGTACCCTAGAGCCACTTTTAACCAAGTTGGATGGTGCTCCATGGTGCTCCCAAGTACCCTAGAGACACTTTTAACCATGTTGGATGGTGTTCCATGGTGCTCCCAAGTACCCTAGAGCCACTTTTAACCAAGTTGGATGGTGTCCCAAAGTCATTCCAAGTGCATTGGAGACTATGGATACAGCAACACACATGTTCCAGAAACATCAAGATTTTTTTTAAGTTTATAAACCCTTCACTTCCGAGGCCATTTACTGGATCCTGCGTTGCTCTGAGCTTTAAACAAAAAAAATTTGTATTGCCCAACTTTTAATTTCCTTTCCAACGGTGAAAAAATTATGTCTCTAGCTCTTCTGGTTCAAAAGTTATGGCCGTTTAAAGTTAGAGGTTTTTTTTCTTCCAAACTGCTTTTTTCATGAGTTTGCAAGGTGTTCCGTAGTCAAGCGAGGTGCATTGGGGACACTTTTAACCATGTTGGATGGTGTTCCATGGTGCTCCCAAGCACCCTAGAGACACTTTTAACCAAGTTGGATGGTGTTCCATGGTGCTCCCAAGTACCCTAGAGACACTTTTAACCATGTTGGATGGTGTTCCATGGTGCTCCCAAGTACCCTAGAGCCACTTTTAACCATGTTGGATGGTGTTCCATGGTGCTCCCAAGTACCCTAGAGCCACTTTTAACCATGTTGGATGGTGTCCCAAAGTCATTCCAAGTGCATTGGAGACTATGGATACAGCAACACACATGTTCCAGAAACATCAAGATTTTTTTTAAGTTTATAAACCCTTCACTTCCGAGGCCATTTACTGGATCCTGCGTTGCTCTGAGCTTTAAACAAAAAAAATTTGTATTGCCCAACTTTTAATTTCCTTTCCAACGGTGAAAAAATTATGTCTCTAGCTCTTCTGGTTCAAAAGTTATGGCCGTTTAAAGTTAGAGGTTTTTTTTCTTCCAAACTGCTTTTTTCATGAGTTTGCAAGGTGTTCCGTAGTCAAGCGAGGTGCATTGGGGACACTTTTAACCATGTTGGATGGTGTTCCATGGTGCTCCCAAGCACCCTAGAGACACTTTTAACCAAGTTGGATGGTGTTCCATGGTGCTCCCAAGTACCCTAGAGCCACTTTTAACCAAGTTGGATGGTGCTCCATGGTGCTCCCAAGTACCCTAGAGACACTTTTAACCATGTTGGATGGTGTTCCATGGTGCTCCCAAGTACCCTAGAGCCACTTTTAACCAAGTTGGATGGTGTCCCAAAGTCATTCCAAGTGCATTGGAGACTATGGATACAGCAACACACATGTTCCAGAAACATCAAGATTTTTTTTAAGTTTATAAACCCTTCACTTCCGAGGCCATTTACTGGATCCTGCGTTGCTCTGAGCTTTAAACAAAAAAAATTTGTATTGCCCAACTTTTAATTTCCTTTCCAACGGTGAAAAAATTATGTCTCTAGCTCTTCTGGTTCAAAAGTTATGGCCGTTTAAAGTTAGAGGTTTTTTTTCTTCCAAACTGCTTTTTTCATGAGTTTGCAAGGTGTTCCGTAGTCAAGCGAGGTGCATTGGGGACACTTTTAACCATGTTGGATGGTGTTCCATGGTGCTCCCAAGCACCCTAGAGACACTTTTAACCAAGTTGGATGGTGTTCCATGGTGCTCCCAAGTACCCTAGAGCCACTTTTAACCATGTTGGATGGTGTTCCATGGTGCTCCCAAGTACCCTAGAGACACTTTTAACCATGTTGGATGGTGTTCCATGGTGCTCCCAAGTACCCTAGAGCCACTTTTAACCAAGTTGGATGGTGTCCCAAAGTCATTCCAAGTGCATTGGAGACTATGGATACAGCAACACACATGTTCCAGAAACATCAAGATTTTTTTTAAGTTTATAAACCCTTCACTTCCGAGGCCATTTACTGGATCCTGCGTTGCTCTGAGCTTTAAACAAAAAAAATTTGTATTGCCCAACTTTTAATTTCCTTTCCAACGGTGAAAAAATTATGTCTCTAGCTCTTCTGGTTCAAAAGTTATGGCCGTTTAAAGTTAGAGGTTTTTTTTTCTTCCAAACTGCTTTTTTCATGAGTTTGCAAGGTGTTCCGTAGTCAAGCGAGGTGCATTGGGGACACTTTTAACCATGTTGGATGGTGTTCCATGGTGCTCCCAAGCACCCTAGAGACACTTTTAACCAAGTTGGATGGTGTTCCATGGTGCTCCCAAGTACCCTAGAGCCACTTTTAACCAAGTTGGATGGTGCTCCATGGTGCTCCCAAGTACCCTAGAGACACTTTTAACCATGTTGGATGGTGTTCCATGGTGCTCCCAAGTACCCTAGAGCCACTTTTAACCAAGTTGGATGGTGTCCCAAAGTCATTCCAAGTGCATTGGAGACTATGGATACAGCAACACACATGTTCCAGAAACATCAAGATTTTTTTTAAGTTTATAAACCCTTCACTTCCGAGGCCATTTACTGGATCCTGCGTTGCTCTGAGCTTTAAACAAAAAAAATTTGTATTGCCCAACTTTTAATTTCCTTTCCAACGGTGAAAAAATTATGTCTCTAGCTCTTCTGGTTCAAAAGTTATGGCCGTTTAAAGTTAGAGGTTTTTTTTCTTCCAAACTGCTTTTTTCATGAGTTTGCAAGGTGTTCCGTAGTCAAGCGAGGTGCATTGGGGACACTTTTAACCATGTTGGATGGTGTTCCATGGTGCTCCCAAGTACCCTAGAGACACTTTTAACCATGTTGGATGGTGTTCCATGGTGCTCCCAAGTACCCTAGAGCCACTTTTAACCAAGTTGGATGGTGTCCCAAAGTCATTCCAAGTGCATTGGAGACTATGGATACAGCAACACACATGTTCCAGAAACATCAAGATTTTTTTTAAGTTTATAAACCCTTCACTTCCGAGGCCATTTACTGGATCCTGCGTTGCTCTGAGCTTTAAACAAAAAAAATTTGTATTGCCCAACTTTTAATTTCCTTTCCAACGGTGAAAAAATTATGTCTCTAGCTCTTCTGGTTCAAAAGTTATGGCCGTTTAAAGTTAGAGGTTTTTTTTCTTCCAAACTGCTTTTTTCATGAGTTTGCAAGGTGTTCCGTAGTCAAGCGAGGTGCATTGGGGACACTTTTAACCATGTTGGATGGTGTTCCATGGTGCTCCCAAGCACCCTAGAGACACTTTTAACCAAGTTGGATGGTGTTCCATGGTGCTCCCAAGTACCCTAGAGCCACTTTTAACCAAGTTGGATGGTGCTCCATGGTGCTCCCAAGTACCCTAGAGACACTTTTAACCATGTTGGATGGTGTTCCATGGTGCTCCCAAGTACCCTAGAGCCACTTTTAACCAAGTTGGATGGTGTCCCAAAGTCATTCCAAGTGCATTGGAGACTATGGATACAGCAACACACATGTTCCAGAAACATCAAGATTTTTTTTAAGTTTATAAACCCTTCACTTCCGAGGCCATTTACTGGATCCTGCGTTGCTCTGAGCTTTAAACAAAAAAAATTTGTATTGCCCAACTTTTAATTTCCTTTCCAACGGTGAAAAAATTATGTCTCTAGCTCTTCTGGTTCAAAAGTTATGGCCGTTTAAAGTTAGAGGTTTTTTTTCTTCCAAACTGCTTTTTTCATGAGTTTGCAAGGTGTTCCGTAGTCAAGCGAGGTGCATTGGGGACACTTTTAACCATGTTGGATGGTGTTCCATGGTGCTCCCAAGCACCCTAGAGACACTTTTAACCAAGTTGGATGGTGTTCCATGGTCCTCCCAAGTACCCTAGAGACACTTTTAACCATGTTGGATGGTGTTCCATGGTGCTCCCAAGTACCCTAGAGCCACTTTTAACCAAGTTGGATGGTGTTCCATGGTGCTCCCAAGTACCCTAGAGCCACTTTTAACCATGTTGGATGGTGTCCCAAAGTCATTCCAAGTGCATTGGAGACTATGGATACAGCAACACACATGTTCCAGAAACATCAAGATTTTTTTTAAGTTTATAAACCCTTCACTTCCGAGGCCATTTACTGGATCCTGCGTTGCTCTGAGCTTTAAACAAAAAAAATTTGTATTGCCCAACTTTTAATTTCCTTTCCAACGGTGAAAAAATTATGTCTCTAGCTCTTCTGGTTCAAAAGTTATGGCCGTTTAAAGTTAGAGGTTTTTTTTCTTCCAAACTGCTTTTTTCATGAGTTTGCAAGGTGTTCCGTAGTCAAGCGAGGTGCATTGGGGACACTTTTAACCATGTTGGATGGTGTTCCATGGTGCTCCCAAGCACCCTAGAGACACTTTTAACCAAGTTGGATGGTGTTCCATGGTGCTCCCAAGTACCCTAGAGCCACTTTTAACCAAGTTGGATGGTGCTCCATGGTGCTCCCAAGTACCCTAGAGACACTTTTAACCATGTTGGATGGTGTTCCATGGTGCTCCCAAGTACCCTAGAGCCACTTTTAACCAAGTTGGATGGTGTCCCAAAGTCATTCCAAGTGCATTGGAGACTATGGATACAGCAACACACATGTTCCAGAAACATCAAGATTTTTTTTAAGTTTATAAACCCTTCACTTCCGAGGCCATTTACTGGATCCTGCGTTGCTCTGAGCTTTAAACAAAAAAAATTTGTATGGCCCAACTTTTAATTTCCTTTCCAACGGTGAAAAAATTATGTCTCTAGCTCTTCTGGTTCAAAAGTTATGGCCGTTTAAAGTTAGAGGTTTTTTTTTCTTCCAAACTGCTTTTTTCATGAGTTTGCAAGGTGTTCCGTAGTCAAGCGAGGTGCATTGGGGACACTTTTAACCATGTTGGATGGTGTTCCATGGTGCTCCCAAGCACCCTAGAGACACTTTTAACCAAGTTGGATGGTGTTCCATGGTGCTCCCAAGTACCCTAGAGCCACTTTTAACCAAGTTGGATGGTGCTCCATGGTGCTCCCAAGTACCCTAGAGACACTTTTAACCATGTTGGATGGTGTTCCATGGTGCTCCCAAGTACCCTAGAGCCACTTTTAACCAAGTTGGATGGTGTCCCAAAGTCATTCCAAGTGCATTGGAGACTATGGATACAGCAACACACATGTTCCAGAAACATCAAGATTTTTTTTAAGTTTATAAACCCTTCACTTCCGAGGCCATTTACTGGATCCTGCGTTGCTCTGAGCTTTAAACAAAAAAAATTTGTATTGCCCAACTTTTAATTTCCTTTCCAACGGTGAAAAAATTATGTCTCTAGCTCTTCTGGTTCAAAAGTTATGGCCGTTTAAAGTTAGAGGTTTTTTTTCTTCCAAACTGCTTTTTTCATGAGTTTGCAAGGTGTTCCGTAGTCAAGCGAGGTGCATTGGGGACACTTTTAACCATGTTGGATGGTGTTCCATGGTGCTCCCAAGTACCCTAGAGCCACTTTTAACCATGTTGGATGGTGTTCCATGGTGCTCCCAAGTACCCTAGAGCCACTTTTAACCAAGTTGGATGGTGCTCCATGGTGCTCCCAAGTACCCTAGAGACACTTTTAACCATGTTGGATGGTGTTCCATGGTGCTCCCAAGTACCCTAGAGCCACTTTTAACCAAGTTGGATGGTGTCCCAAAGTCATTCCAAGTGCATTGGAGACTATGGATACAGCAACACACATGTTCCAGAAACATCAAGATTTTTTTTAAGTTTATAAACCCTTCACTTCCGAGGCCATTTACTGGATCCTGCGTTGCTCTGAGCTTTGAACAAAAAAAATTGTATTGCCCAACTTTTAATTTCCTTTCCAACGGTGAAAAAATTATGTCTCTAGCTCTTCTGGTTCAAAAGTTATGGCCGTTTAAAGTTAGAGGTTTTTTTTCTTCCAAACTGCTTTTTTCATGAGTTTGCAAGGTGTTCCGTAGTCAAGCGAGGTGCATTGGGGACACTTTTAACCATGTTGGATGGTGTTCCATGGTGCTCCCAAGTACCCTAGAGACACTTTTAACCATGTTGGATGGTGTTCCATGGTGCTCCCAAGTACCCTAGAGCCACTTTTAACCATGTTGGATGGTGCTCCATGGTGCTCCCAAGTACCCTAGAGACACTTTTAACCATGTTGGATGGTGTTCCATGGTGCTCCCAAGTACCCTAGAGCCACTTTTAACCAAGTTGGATGGTGTCCCAAAGTCATTCCAAGTGCATTGGAGACTATGGATACAGCAACACACATGTTCCAGAAACATCAAGATTTTTTTTAAGTTTATAAACCCTTCACTTCCGAGGCCATTTACTGGATCCTGCGTTGCTCTGAGCTTTAAACAAAAAAAATTGTATGGCCCAACTTTTAATTTCCTTTCCAACGGTGAAAAAATTATGTCTCTAGCTCTTCTGGTTCAAAAGTTATGGCCGTTTAAAGTTAGAGGTTTTTTTTCTTCCAAACTGCTTTTTTCATGAGTTTGCAAGGTGTTCCGTAGTCAAGCGAGGTGCATTGGGGACACTTTTAACCATGTTGGATGGTGTTCCATGGTGCTCCCAAGCACCCTAGAGACACTTTTAACCAGTTGGATGGTGTTCCATGGTGCTCCCAAGTACCCTAGAGCCACTTTTAACCAAGTTGGATGGTGCTCCATGGTGCTCCCAAGTACCCTAGAGACACTTTTAACCATGTTGGATGGTGTTCCATGGTGCTCCCAAGTACCCTAGAGCCACTTTTAACCAAGTTGGATGGTGTCCCAAAGTCATTCCAAGTGCATTGGAGACTATGGATACAGCAACACACATGTTCCAGAAACATCAAGATTTTTTTTAAGTTTATAAACCCTTCACTTCCGAGGCCATTTACTGGATCCTGCGTTGCTCTGAGCTTTAAACAAAAAAAATTTGTATGGCCCAACTTTTAATTTCCTTTCCAACGGTGAAAAAATTATGTCTCTAGCTCTTCTGGTTCAAAAGTTATGGCCGTTTAAAGTTAGAGGTTTTTTTTTTCTTCCAAACTGCTTTTTTCATGAGTTTGCAAGGTGTTCCGTAGTCAAGCGAGGTGCATTGGGGACACTTTTAACCATGTTGGATGGTGTTCCATGGTGCTCCCAAGCACCCTAGAGACACTTTTAACCAAGTTGGATGGTGTTCCATGGTGCTCCCAAGTACCCTAGAGCCACTTTTAACCAAGTTGGATGGTGCTCCATGGTGCTCCCAAGTACCCTAGAGACACTTTTAACCATGTTGGATGGTGTTCCATGGTGCTCCCAAGTACCCTAGAGCCACTTTTAACCAAGTTGGATGGTGTCCCAAAGTCATTCCAAGTGCATTGGAGACTATGGATACAGCAACACACATGTTCCAGAAACATCAAGATTTTTTTTAAGTTTATAAACCCTTCACTTCCGAGGCCATTTACTGGATCCTGCGTTGCTCTGAGCTTTAAACAAAAAAAATTTGTATTGCCCAACTTTTAATTTCCTTTCCAACGGTGAAAAAATTATGTCTCTAGCTCTTCTGGTTCAAAAGTTATGGCCGTTTAAAGTTAGAGGTTTTTTTTCTTCCAAACTGCTTTTTTCATGAGTTTGCAAGGTGTTCCGTAGTCAAGCGAGGTGCATTGGGGACACTTTTAACCATGTTGGATGGTGTTCCATGGTGCTCCCAAGCACCCTAGAGACACTTTTAACCAAGTTGGATGGTGTTCCATGGTCCTCCCAAGTACCCTAGAGACACTTTTAACCATGTTGGATGGTGTTCCATGGTGCTCCCAAGTACCCTAGAGCCACTTTTAACCATGTTGATGGTGTTCCATGGTCCTCCCAAGTACCCTAGAGCCACTTTTAACCATGTTGAATGGTGTTCCATGGTCCTCCCAAGTACCCTAGAGACACTTTTAACCATGTTGGATGGTGTCCCAAAGTCATTCCAAGTGCATTGGAGACTATGGATACAGCAACACACATGTTCCAGAAACATCAAGATTTTTTTTAAGTTTATAAACCCTTCACTTCCGAGGCCATTTACTGGATCCTGCGTTGCTCTGAGCTTTAAACAAAAAAAATTGTATTGCCCAACTTTTAATTTCCTTTCCAACGGTGAAAAAATTATGTCTCTAGCTCTTCTGGTTCAAAAGTTATGGCCGTTTAAAGTTAGAGGTTTTTTTTCTTCCAAACTGCTTTTTTCATGAGTTTGCAAGGTGTTCCGTAGTCAAGCGAGGTGCATTGGGGACACTTTTAACCATGTTGGATGGTGTTCCATGGTGCTCCCAAGTACCCTAGAGCCACTTTTAACCATGTTGGATGGTGTTCCATGGTGCTCCCAAGTACCCTAGAGCCACTTTTAACCAAGTTGGATGGTGCTCCATGGTGCTCCCAAGTACCCTAGAGACACTTTTAACCATGTTGGATGGTGTTCCATGGTGCTCCCAAGTACCCTAGAGCCACTTTTAACCAAGTTGGATGGTGTCCCAAAGTCATTCCAAGTGCATTGGAGACTATGGATACAGCAACACACATGTTCCAGAAACATCAAGATTTTTTTTAAGTTTATAAACCCTTCACTTCCGAGGCCATTTACTGGATCCTGCGTTGCTCTGAGCTTTAAACAAAAAAAAATTGTATTGCCCAACTTTTAATTTCCTTTCCAACGGTGAAAAAATTATGTCTCTAGCTCTTCTGGTTCAAAAGTATGGCCGTTTAAAGTTAGAGGTTTTTTTTCTTCCAAACTGCTTTTTTCATGAGTTTGCAAGGTGTTCCGTAGTCAAGCGAGGTGCATTGGGGACACTTTTAACCATGTTGGATGGTGTTCCATGGTGCTCCCAAGTACCCTAGAGCCACTTTTAACCATGTTGGATGGTGTTCCATGGTGCTCCCAAGTACCCTAGAGCCACTTTTAACCAAGTTGGATGGTGCTCCATGGTGCTCCCAAGTACCCTAGAGACACTTTTAACCATGTTGGATGGTGTTCCATGGTGCTCCCAAGTACCCTAGAGCCACTTTTAACCAAGTTGGATGGTGTCCCAAAGTCATTCCAAGTGCATTGGAGACTATGGATACAGCAACACACATGTTCCAGAAACATCAAGATTTTTTTTAAGTTTATAAACCCTTCACTTCCGAGGCCATTTACTGGATCCTGCGTTGCTCTGAGCTTTAAACAAAAAAAATTTGTATTGCCCAACTTTTAATTTCCTTTCCAACGGTGAAAAAATTATGTCTCTAGCTCTTCTGGTTCAAAAGTTATGGCCGTTTAAAGTTAGAGGTTTTTTTTCTTCCAAACTGCTTTTTTCATGAGTTTGCAAGGTGTTCCGTAGTCAAGCGAGGTGCATTGGGGACACTTTTAACCATGTTGGATGGTGTTCCATGGTGCTCCCAAGCACCCTAGAGACACTTTTAACCAAGTTGGATGGTGTTCCATGGTGCTCCCAAGTACCCTAGAGCCACTTTTAACCAAGTTGGATGGTGCTCCATGGTGCTCCCAAGTACCCTAGAGACACTTTTAACCATGTTGGATGGTGTTCCATGGTGCTCCCAAGTACCCTAGAGCCACTTTTAACCAAGTTGGATGGTGTCCCAAAGTCATTCCAAGTGCATTGGAGACTATGGATACAGCAACACACATGTTCCAGAAACATCAAGATTTTTTTAAGTTTATAAACCCTTCACTTCCGAGGCCATTTACTGGATCCTGCGTTGCTCTGAGCTTTAAACAAAAAAAATTTGTATTGCCCAACTTTTAATTTCCTTTCCAACGGTGAAAAAATTATGTCTCTAGCTCTTCTGGTTCAAAAGTTATGGCCGTTTAAAGTTAGAGGTTTTTTTTCTTCCAAACTGCTTTTTTCATGAGTTTGCAAGGTGTTCCGTAGTCAAGCGAGGTGCATTGGGGACACTTTTAACCATGTTGGATGGTGTTCCATGGTGCTCCCAAGCACCCTAGAGACACTTTTAACCAAGTTGGATGGTGTTCCATGGTCCTCCCAAGTACCCTAGAGACACTTTTAACCATGTTGGATGGTGTTCCATGGTGCTCCCAAGTACCCTAGAGCCACTTTTAACCAAGTTGGATGGTGCTCCATGGTGCTCCCAAGTACCCTAGAGCCACTTTTAACCATGTTGGATGGTGTCCCAAAGTCATTCCAAGTGCATTGGAGACTATGGATACAGCAACACACATGTTCCAGAAACATCAAGATTTTTTTTAAGTTTATAAACCCTTCACTTCCGAGGCCATTTACTGGATCCTGCGTTGCTCTGAGCTTTAAACAAAAAAATTTGTATTGCCCAACTTTTAATTTCCTTTCCAACGGTGAAAAAATTATGTCTCTAGCTCTTCTGGTTCAAAAGTTATGGCCGTTTAAAGTTAGAGGTTTTTTTTCTTCCAAACTGCTTTTTTCATGAGTTTGCAAGGTGTTCCGTAGTCAAGCGAGGTGCATTGGGGACACTTTTAACCATGTTGGATGGTGTTCCATGGTGCTCCCAAGTACCCTAGAGCCACTTTTAACCATGTTGATGGTGTTCCATGGTCCTCCCAAGTACCCTAGAGACACTTTTAACCATGTTGGATGGTGTTCCATGGTGCTCCTAAGTACCCTAGAGCCACTTTTAACCATGTTGGATGGTGTTCCATGGTGCTCCCAAGTACCCTAGAGCCACTTTTAACCATGTTGGATGGTGTTCCATGGTGCTCCCAAGTACCCTAGAGACACTTTTAACCATGTTGGATGGTGTCCCAAAGTCATTCCAAGTGCATTGGAGACTATGGATACAGCAACACACATGTTCCAGAAACATCAAGATTTTTTTTAAGTTTATAAACCCTTCACTTCCGAGGCCATTTACTGGATCCTGCGTTGCTCTGAGCTTTAAACAAAAAAAATTTGTATTGCCCAACTTTTAATTTCCTTTCCAACGGTGAAAAAATTATGTCTCTAGCTCTTCTGGTTCAAAAGTTATGGCCGTTTAAAGTTAGAGGTTTTTTTTCTTCCAAACTGCTTTTTTCATGAGTTTGCAAGGTGTTCCGTAGTCAAGCGAGGTGCATTGGGGACACTTTTAACCATGTTGGATGGTGTTCCATGGTGCTCCCAAGTACCCTAGAGACACTTTTAACCAAGTTGGATGGTGTTCCATGGTCCTCCCAAGTACCCTAGAGACACTTTTAACCATGTTGGATGGTGTTCCATGGTGCTCCCAAGTACCCTAGAGCCACTTTTAACCAAGTTGGATGGTGTCCATGGTGCTCCCAAGTACCCTAGAGCCACTTTTAACCATGTTGGATGGTGTCCCAAAGTCATTCCAAGTGCATTGGAGACTATGGATACAGCAACACACATGTTCCAGAAACATCAAGATTTTTTTTAAGTTTATAAACCCTTCACTTCCGAGGCCATTTACTGGATCCTGCGTTGCTCTGAGCTTTAAACAAAAAAAATTTGTATGGCCCAACTTTTAATTTCCTTTCCAACGGTGAAAAAATTATGTCTCTAGCTCTTCTGGTTCAAAAGTTATGGCCGTTTAAAGTTAGAGGTTTTTTTTCTTCCAAACTGCTTTTTTCATGAGTTTGCAAGGTGTTCCGTAGTCAAGCGAGGTGCATTGGGGACACTTTTAACCATGTTGGATGGTGTTCCATGGTGCTCCCAAGTACCCTAGAGCCACTTTTAACCTGTTGGATGGTGTTCCATGGTCCTCCCAAGTACCCTAGAGACACTTTTAACCATGTTGGATGGTGTTCCATGGTGCTCCTAAGTACCCTAGAGCCACTTTTAACCATGTTGAATGGTGTTCCATGGTGCTCCCAAGTACCCTAGAGCCACTTTTAACCATGTTGGATGGTGTTCCATGGTGCTCCCAAGTACCCTAGAGACACTTTTAACCATGTTGGATGGTGTCCCAAAGTCATTCCAAGTGCATTGGAGACTATGGATACAGCAACACACATGTTCCAGAAACATCAAGATTTTTTTAAGTTTATAAACCCTTCACTTCCGAGGCCATTTACTGGATCCTGCGTTGCTCTGAGCTTTAAACAAAAAAAATTTGTATTGCCCAACTTTTAATTTCCTTTCCAACGGTGAAAAAATTATGTCTCTAGCTCTTCTGGTTCAAAAGTTATGGCCGTTTAAAGTTAGAGGTTTTTTTCTTCCAAACTGCTTTTTTCATGAGTTTGCAAGGTGTTCCGTAGTCAAGCGAGGTGCATTGGGGACACTTTTAACCATGTTGGATGGTGTTCCATGGTGCTCCCAAGTACCCTAGAGACACTTTTAACCAAGTTGGATGGTGTTCCATGGTCCTCCCAAGTACCCTAGAGACACTTTTAACCATGTTGGATGGTGTTCCATGGTGCTCCCAAGTACCCTAGAGCCACTTTTAACCATGTTGGATGGTGTTCCATGGTGCTCCCAAGTACCCTAGAGCCACTTTTAACCATGTTGGATGGTGTCCCAAAGTCATTCCAAGTGCATTGGAGACTATGGATACAGCAACACACATGTTCCAGAAACATCAAGATTTTTTTTAAGTTTATAAACCCTTCACTTCCGAGGCCATTTACTGGATCCTGCGTTGCTCTGAGCTTTAAACAAAAAAAATTTGTATTGCCCAACTTTTAATTTCCTTTCCAACGGTGAAAAAATTATGTCTCTAGCTCTTCTGGTTCAAAAGTTATGGCCGTTTAAAGTTAGAGGTTTTTTTTCTTCCAAACTGCTTTTTTCATGAGTTTGCAAGGTGTTCCGTAGTCAAGCGAGGTGCATTGGGGACACTTTTAACCATGTTGGATGGTGTTCCATGGTCCTCCCAAGTACCCTAGAGCCACTTTTAACCAAGTTGGATGGTGCTCCATGGTGCTCCCAAGTACCCTAGAGCCACTTTTAACCATGTTGGATGGTGTCCCAAAGTCATTCCAAGTGCATTGGAGACTATGGATACAGCAACACACATGTTCCAGAAACATCAAGATTTTTTTAAGTTTATAAACCCTTCACTTCCGAGGCCATTTACTGGATCCTGCGTTGCTCTGAGCTTTAAACAAAAAAATTTGTATGCCCAACTTTTAATTTCCTTTCCAACGGTGAAAAAATTATGTCTCTAGCTCTTCTGGTTCAAAAGTTATGGCCGTTTAAAGTTAGAGGTTTTTTTTCTTCCAAACTGCTTTTTTCATGAGTTTGCAAGGTGTTCCGTAGTCAAGCGAGGTGCATTGGGGACACTTTTAACCATGTTGGATGGTGTTCCATGGTGCTCCCAAGTACCCTAGAGCCACTTTTAACCATGTTGGATGGTGTTCCATGGTGCTCCCAAGTACCCTAGAGCCACTTTTAACCAAGTTGGATGGTGCTCCATGGTGCTCCCAAGTACCCTAGAGACACTTTTAACCATGTTGGATGGTGTTCCATGGTGCTCCCAAGTACCCTAGAGCCACTTTTAACCAAGTTGGATGGTGTCCCAAAGTCATTCCAAGTGCATTGGAGACTATGGATACAGCAACACACATGTTCCAGAAACATCAAGATTTTTTTTAAGTTTATAAACCCTTCACTTCCGAGGCCATTTACTGGATCCTGCGTTGCTCTGAGCTTTAAACAAAAAAAATTTGTATGGCCCAACTTTTAATTTCCTTTCCAACGGTGAAAAAATTATGTCTCTAGCTCTTCTGGTTCAAAAGTTATGGCCGTTTAAAGTTAGAGGTTTTTTTTTCTTCCAAACTGCTTTTTTCATGAGTTTGCAAGGTGTTCCGTAGTCAAGCGAGGTGCATTGGGGACACTTTTAACCATGTTGGATGGTGTTCCATGGTGCTCCCAAGTACCCTAGAGACACTTTTAACCATGTTGGATGGTGTTCCATGGTGCTCCCAAGTACCCTAGAGCCACTTTTAACCAAGTTGGATGGTGCTCCATGGTGCTCCCAAGTACCCTAGAGACACTTTTAACCATGTTGGATGGTGTTCCATGGTGCTCCCAAGTACCCTAGAGCCACTTTTAACCAAGTTGGATGGTGTCCCAAAGTCATTCCAAGTGCATTGGAGACTATGGATACAGCAACACACATGTTCCAGAAACATCAAGATTTTTTTTAAGTTTATAAACCCTTCACTTCCGAGGCCATTTACTGGATCCTGCGTTGCTCTGAGCTTTAAACAAAAAAAATTTGTATGGCCCAACTTTTAATTTCCTTTCCAACGGTGAAAAAATTATGTCTCTAGCTCTTCTGGTTCAAAAGTTATGGCCGTTTAAAGTTAGAGGTTTTTTTTCTTCCAAACTGCTTTTTTCATGAGTTTGCAAGGTGTTCCGTAGTCAAGCGAGGTGCATTGGGGACACTTTTAACCATGTTGGATGGTGTTCCATGGTGCTCCCAAGTACCCTAGAGCCACTTTTAACCATGTTGGATGGTGTTCCATGGTGCTCCCAAGTACCCTAGAGCCACTTTTAACCATGTTGGATGGTGTTCCATGGTGCTCCCAAGTACCCTAGAGACACTTTTAACCATGTTGGATGGTGTTCCATGGTGCTCCCAAGTACCCTAGAGCCACTTTTAACCATGTTGGATGGTGTTCCATGGTGCTCCCAAGTACCCTAGAGACACTTTTAACCATGTTGGATGGTGTTCCATGTGCTCCCAAGTACCCTAGAGCCACTTTTAACCATGTTGGATGGTGTTCCATGGTGCTCCCAAGTACCCTAGAGACACTTTTAACCATGTTGGATGGTGTTCCATGGTGCTCCCAAGTACCCTAGAGCCACTTTTAACCATGTTGGATGGTGTCCCAAAGTCATTCCAAGTGCATTGGAGACTATGGATACAGCAACACACATGTTCCAGAAACATCAAGATTTTTTTTAAGTTTATAAACCCTTCACTTCCGAGGCCATTTACTGGATCCTGCGTTGCTCTGAGCTTTAAACAAAAAAAATTTGTATGGCCCAACTTTTAATTTCCTTTCCAACGGTGAAAAATTATGTCTCTAGCTCTTCTGGTTCAAAAGTTATGGCCGTTTAAAGTTAGAGGTTTTTTTTTCTTCCAAACTGCTTTTTTCATGAGTTTGCAAGGTGTTCCGTAGTCAAGCGAGGTGCATTGGGGACACTTTTAACCATGTTGGATGGTGTTCCATGGTGCTCCCAAGTACCCTAGAGCCACTTTTAACCATGTTGGATGGTGTTCCATGGTGCTCCCAAGTACCCTAGAGCCACTTTTAACCAAGTTGGATGGTGCTCCATGGTGCTCCCAAGTACCCTAGAGACACTTTTAACCATGTTGGATGGTGTTCCATGGTGCTCCCAAGTACCCTAGAGCCACTTTTAACCAAGTTGGATGGTGTCCCAAAGTCATTCCAAGTGCATTGGAGACTATGGATACAGCAACACACATGTTCCAGAAACATCAAGATTTTTTTAAGTTTATAAACCCTTCACTTCCGAGGCCATTTACTGGATCCTGCGTTGCTCTGAGCTTTAAACAAAAAAAATTTGTATGGCCCAACTTTTAATTTCCTTTCCAACGGTGAAAAAATTATGTCTCTAGCTCTTCTGGTTCAAAAGTTATGGCCGTTTAAAGTTAGAGGTTTTTTTTTCTTCCAAACTGCTTTTTTCATGAGTTTGCAAGGTGTTCCGTAGTCAAGCGAGGTGCATTGGGGACACTTTTAACCATGTTGGATGGTGTTCCATGGTGCTCCCAAGCACCCTAGAGACACTTTTAACCAAGTTGGATGGTGTTCCATGGTGCTCCCAAGTACCCTAGAGCCACTTTTAACCAAGTTGGATGGTGCTCCATGGTGCTCCCAAGTACCCTAGAGACACTTTTAACCATGTTGGATGGTGTTCCATGGTGCTCCCAAGTACCCTAGAGCCACTTTTAACCAAGTTGGATGGTGTCCCAAAGTCATTCCAAGTGCATTGGAGACTATGGATACAGCAACACACATGTTCCAGAAACATCAAGATTTTTTTTAGTTTATAAACCCTTCACTTCCGAGGCCATTTACTGGATCCTGCGTTGCTCTGAGCTTTAAACAAAAAAAATTTGTATTGCCCAACTTTTAATTTCCTTTCCAACGGTGAAAAAATTATGTCTCTAGCTCTTCTGGTTCAAAAGTTATGGCCGTTTAAAGTAGAGGTTTTTTTTCTTCCAAACTGCTTTTTTCATGAGTTTGCAAGGTGTTCCGTAGTCAAGCGAGGTGCATTGGGGACACTTTTAACCATGTTGGATGGTGTTCCATGGTGCTCCCAAGTACCCTAGAGACACTTTTAACCATGTTGGATGGTGTTCCATGGTGCTCCCAAGTACCCTAGAGCCACTTTTAACCAGTTGGATGGTGCTCCATGGTGCTCCCAAGTACCCTAGAGACACTTTTAACCATGTTGGATGGTGTTCCATGGTGCTCCCAAGTACCCTAGAGCCACTTTTAACCAGTTGGATGGTGTCCCAAAGTCATTCCAAGTGCATTGGAGACTATGGATACAGCAACACACATGTTCCAGAAACATCAAGATTTTTTTAAGTTTATAAACCCTCACTTCCGAGGCCATTTACTGGATCCTGCGTTGCTCTGAGCTTTAAACAAAAAAAAATTGTATTGCCCAACTTTTAATTTCCTTTCCAACGGTGAAAAAATTATGTCTCTAGCTCTTCTGGTTCAAAAGTTATGGCCGTTTAAAGTTAGAGGTTTTTTTTCTTCCAAACTGCTTTTTTCATGAGTTTGCAAGGTGTTCCGTAGTCAAGCGAGGTGCATTGGGGACACTTTTAACCATGTTGGATGGTGTTCCATGGTGCTCCCAAGCACCCTAGAGACACTTTTAACCAAGTTGGATGGTGTTCCATGGTCCTCCCAAGTACCCTAGAGACACTTTTAACCATGTTGGATGGTGTTCCATGGTGCTCCAAGTACCCTAGAGCCACTTTTAACCAAGTTGAATGGTGTTCCATGGTCCTCCCAAGTACCCTAGAGCCACTTTTACCATGTTGAATGGTGTTCCATGGTCCTCCCAAGTACCCTAGAGCCACTTTTAACCATGTTGGATGGTGTCCCAAAGTCATTCCAAGTGCATTGGAGACTATGGATACAGCAACACACATGTTCCAGAAACATCAAGATTTTTTTTAAGTTTATAAACCCTTCACTTCCGAGGCCATTTACTGGATCCTGCGTTGCTCTGAGCTTTAAACAAAAAAAATTGTATTGCCCAACTTTTAATTTCCTTTCCAACGGTGAAAAAATTATGTCTCTAGCTCTTCTGGTTCAAAAGTAATGGCCGTTTAAAGTTAGAGGTTTTTTTTCTTCCAAACTGCTTTTTTCATGAGTTTGCAAGGTGTTCCGTAGTCAAGCGAGGTGCATTGGGGACACTTTTAACCATGTTGGATGGTGTTCCATGGTGCTCCCAAGTACCCTAGAGCCACTTTTAACCATGTTGGATGGTGTTCCATGGTGCTCCCAAGTACCCTAGAGCCACTTTTAACCAGTTGGATGGTGCTCCATGGTGCTCCCAAGTACCCTAGAGACACTTTTAACCATGTTGGATGGTGTTCCATGGTGCTCCCAAGTACCCTAGAGCCACTTTTAACCAAGTTGGATGGTGTCCCAAAGTCATTCCAAGTGCATTGGAGACTATGGATACAGCAACACACATGTTCCAGAAACATCAAGATTTTTTTTAAGTTTATAAACCCTTCACTTCCGAGGCCATTTACTGGATCCTGCGTTGCTCTGAGCTTTAAACAAAAAAAATTTGTATGGCCCAACTTTTAATTTCCTTTCCAACGGTGAAAAAATTATGTCTCTAGCTCTTCTGGTTCAAAAGTTATGGCCGTTTAAAGTTAGAGGTTTTTTTTTCTTCCAACTGCTTTTTTCATGAGTTTGCAAGGTGTTCCGTAGTCAAGCGAGGTGCATTGGGGACACTTTTAACCATGTTGGATGGTGTTCCATGGTGCTCCCAAGCACCCTAGAGACACTTTTAACCATGTTGGATGGTGTTCCATGGTGCTCCCAAGTACCCTAGAGCCACTTTTAACCAAGTTGGATGGTGCTCCATGGTGCTCCCAAGTACCCTAGAGACACTTTTAACCATGTTGGATGGTGTTCCATGGTGCTCCCAAGTACCCTAGAGCCACTTTTAACCAAGTTGGATGGTGTCCCAAAGTCATTCCAAGTGCATTGGAGACTATGGATACAGCAACACACATGTTCCAGAAACATCAAGATTTTTTTTAAGTTTATAAACCCTTCACTTCCGAGGCCATTTACTGGATCCTGCGTTGCTCTGAGCTTTAAACAAAAAAAATTTGTATGGCCCAACTTTTAATTTCCTTTCCAACGGTGAAAAAATTATGTCTCTAGCTCTTCTGGTTCAAAAGTTATGGCCGTTTAAAGTTAGAGGTTTTTTTTTCTTCCAAACTGCTTTTTTCATGAGTTTGCAAGGTGTTCCGTAGTCAAGCGAGGTGCATTGGGGACACTTTTAAACCATGTTGGATGGTGTTCCATGGTGCTCCCAAGCACCCTAGAGACACTTTTAACCAAGTTGGATGGTGTTCCATGGTGCTCCCAAGTACCCTAGAGCCACTTTTAACCAGTTGGATGGTGCTCCATGGTGCTCCCAAGTACCCTAGAGACACTTTTAACCATGTTGGATGGTGTTCCATGGTGCTCCCAAGTACCCTAGAGCCACTTTTAACCAAGTTGGATGGTGTCCCAAAGTCATTCCAAGTGCATTGGAGACTATGGATACAGCAACACACATGTTCCAGAAACATCAAGATTTTTTTTAAGTTTATAAACCCTTCACTTCCGAGGCCATTTACTGGATCCTGCGTTGCTCTGAGCTTTAAACAAAAAAATTTGTATTGCCCAACTTTTATTTCCTTTCCAACGGTGAAAAATTATGTCTCTAGCTCTTCTGGTTCAAAAGTTATGGCCGTTTAAAGTTAGAGGTTTTTTTTCTTCCAAACTGCTTTTTTCATGAGTTTGCAAGGTGTTCCGTAGTCAAGCGAGGTGCATTGGGGACACTTTTAACCATGTTGGATGGTGTTCCATGGTGCTCCCAAGCACCCTAGAGACACTTTTAACCAGTTGGATGGTGTTCCATGGTCCTCCAGTACCCTAGAGACACTTTTAACATGTTGATGGTGTTCCATGGTGCTCCTAAGTACCCTAGAGCCACTTTTAACCATGTTGATGGTGTTCCATGGTGCTCCCAAGTACCCTAGAGCCACTTTTAACCATGTTGGATGGTGTTCCATGGTCCTCCCAAGTACCCTAGAGCCACTTTTAACCATTGGATGGTGTCCCAAAGTCATTCCAAGTGCATTGGACTATGGATACAGCAACACACATGTTCCAGAAACATCAAGATTTTTTTTAAGTTTATAAACCCTTCACTTCCGAGGCCATTTACTGGATCCTGCGTTGCTCTGAGCTTTAAACAAAAAAAATTGTATTGCCCAACTTTTAATTTCCTTTCCAACGGTGAAAAATTATGTCTCTAGCTCTTCTGGTTCAAAAGTTATGGCCGTTTAAAGTTAGAGGTTTTTTTTCTTCAACTGCTTTTTTCATGAGTTTGCAAGGTGTTCCGTAGTCAAGCGAGGTGCATTGGGGACACTTTTAACCATGTTGGATGGTGTTCCATGGTGCTCCCAAGTACCCTAGAGCCACTTTTAACCATGTTGGATGGTGTTCCATGGTGCTCCCAAGTACCCTAGAGCCACTTTTAACCAGTTGGATGGTGCTCCATGGTGCTCCCAAGTACCCTAGAGACACTTTTAACCATGTTGGATGGTGTTCCATGGTGCTCCCAAGTACCCTAGAGCCACTTTTAAACCATGTTGGATGGTGTCCCAAAGTCATTCCAAGTGCATTGGAGACTATGGATACAGCAACACACATGTTCCAGAAACATCAAGATTTTTTTTAAGTTTATAAACCCTTCACTTCCGAGGCCATTTACTGGATCCTGCGTTGCTCTGAGCTTTAAACAAAAAAATTTGTATGGCCCAACTTTTAATTTCCTTTCCAACGGTGAAAAATTATGTCTCTAGCTCTTCTGGTTCAAAAGTTATGGCCGTTTAAAGTTAGAGGTTTTTTTTCTTCCAAACTGCTTTTTTCATGAGTTTGCAAGGTGTTCCGTAGTCAAGCGAGGTGCATTGGGGACACTTTTAACCATGTTGGATGGTGTTCCATGGTGCTCCCAGCCCCTAGAGACACTTTTAACCATGTTGGATGGTGTTCCATGGTGCTCCCAAGTACCCTAGAGCCACTTTTACCATGTTGGATGGTGTTCCATGGTGCTCCCAAGTACCCTAGAGACACTTTAACCATGTTGATGGTGTTCTGGTGCTCCCAAGTACCCTAGAGCCACTTTTAACCAGTTGGATGGTGTCCCAAGTCATTCCAAGTGCATTGGAGACTATGGATACAGCAACCACATGTTCCAGAAACATCAAGATTTTTTTTAAGTTTATAAACCCTTCACTTCCGAGGCCATTTACTGGATCCTGCGTTGCTCTGAGCTTTAAACAAAAAAATTTGTATGCCCAACTTTTAATTTCCTTTCCAACGGTGAAAAAATTATGTCTCTAGCTCTTCTGGTTCAAAAGTTATGGCCGTTTAAAGTTAGAGGTTTTTTTTCTTCCAAACTGCTTTTTTCATGAGTTTGCAAGGTGTTCCGTAGTCAAGCGAGGTGCATTGGGACACTTTAACCATGTTGGATGGTGTTCCATGGTGCTCCCAAGTACCCTAGAGACACTTTTAACCAGTTGGATGGTGTTCCATGGTGCTCCCAAGTACCCTAGAGCCACTTTTAACCAAGTTGGATGGTGCTCCATGGTGCTCCCAAGTACCCTAGAGACACTTTTAACCATGTTGGATGGTGTTCCATGGTGCTCCCAAGTACCCTAGAGCCACTTTTAACCAGTTGATGTGTCCCAAAGTCATTCCAAGTGCATTGGAGACTATGGATACAGCACACACATGTTCCAGAAACATCAAGATTTTTTTTAAGTTTATAACCCTTCACTTCCGAGGCCATTTACTGGATCCTGCGTTGCTCTGAGCTTTAAACAAAAAAATTGTATTGCCCAACTTTTAATTTCCTTTCCAACGGTGAAAAAATTATGTCTCTAGCTCTTCTGGTTCAAAAGTTATGGCCGTTTAAAGTTAGAGGTTTTTTTTCTTCCAACTGCTTTTTTCATGAGTTTGCAAGGTGTTCCGTAGTCAAGCGAGGTGCATTGGGGACACTTTAAACCATGTTGGATGGTGTTCCATGGTGCTCCCAAGTACCCTAGAGCCACTTTTAACCAAGTTGGATGGTGCTCCATGGTGCTCCCAAGTACCCTAGAGC
>NW_024427858.1:0-56373 GCF_017562075.2 Anopheles merus
AGGCACTTTTGGTGACTGTCGAGGTATTCTATGGTGGATCCACGCACTTCTGAGGCACTTTTGGTGACTGTCGAGGTATTCTTTGGTGGATCCACGCACTTCTGAGGCACTTTTGGTGACTGTCGAGGGTATTCTATGGTGGATCCAAGCACTTCTGAGGCACTTTTGGTGACTGTCGAAGTTATCCTCTGGTGGATCCAAGCACTTCTGAGGCACTTTTGGTGACTGTCGAGGAGTATCTATGGGGATCCAAGCACTTCTGAGGCACTTTTGGTGACTGTCGAGGTATTCTATGGTGGATCCAAGCCTTCTGAGGCACTTTTGGTGACTGTCGAGGTATTCTATGGTGGATCCAAGCACTTCTGAGGCACTTTTGGTGACTGTCGAGGTTTTCTATGGTGGTGATCCAAGCACTTCTGAGGCACTTTTGGTGACTGTCGAGGTATTCTATGGTGGATCCAAGCACTTCTGAGGCACTTTTGTGACTGTCGAGGGTATTCTATGGTGGATCCAAGCACTTCTGAGGCACTTTTGGTGACTGTCGAGGGTATTCTATGGTGGATCCAAGCACTTCTGAGGCTTTTTGGTGACTGTCGAGGTATTCTATGGTGGATCCAAGCACTTCTGAGGCACTTTTGGTGACTGTCGAGGGTATTCTATGGTGGATCCAAGCACTTCTGAGGCACTTTTGGTGACTGTCGAGGGTATTCTATGGTGGATCCAAGCACTTCTGAGGCACTTTTGGTGACTGTCGAGGTATTCTATGGTGATCCAAGCACTTCTGAGGCACTTTTGGTGACTGTCGAGGGTATTCTATGTGGATGATCCAAGCACTTCTGAGGCACTTTTGGTGACTGTCGAGGGTATTCTATGGTGGATCCAAGCACTTCTATGCACTTTTGTGTGACTGTCGAGGGTATTCTATGGTGGATCCAAGCACTTCTGAGGCACTTTTGGTGACTGTCGAGGGTATTCTATGGTGGATCCAAGCACTTCTGAGGCACTTTTGGTGACTGTCGAGGGTATTCTATGGTGGATCCAAGCACTTCTGAGGCACTTTGGTGACTGTCGAGGTATTCTATGGTGGATCCAAGCACTTCTGAGCACTTTTGGTGACTGTCGAGGGTATTCTATGGTGGATCCAAGCACTTCTGAGGCACTTTTGGTGACTGTCGAGGGTATTCTATGGTGGATCCAAGCACTTCTGAGGCACTTTTTGTTACTGTCGAGGGTATTCTATGGTGGATCCAAGCACTTCTGAGGCACTTTTGGTGACTGTCGAGGTATTCTATGGTGGATCCAAGCACTTGAGGCACTTTTGGTGACTGTCGAGGTATTCTATGGTGGATCCAAGTACCTCTGAGGCTTTTTAGTTGACTGTCGAGGGTATTCTATGGTGGATCCAAGCACTTCTGAGGCACTTTTGGTGACTGTCGAGGTATTCTATGGTGGATCCAGCACTTCTGAGGCACTTTTGGTGACTGTCGAGGGTATTCTATGGTGGATCCAAGCACTTCTGAGGCACTTTTGGTGACTGTCGAGGGTATTCTTGGTGGATCCAAGCACTTCCTGAGGCACTTTTGGTGACTGTCGAGGGTATTCTATGGTGGATCCAAGCACTTCTGAGGCACTTTTGGTGACTGTCGAGGTATTCTATGGTGGATCCAAGCACTTCTGAGGCACTTTTGGTGACTGTCGAGGGTATTCTGTGGTGGATCCAAGCACTTCTGAGGCACTTTTGGTGACTGTCGAGGGTATTCTATGGTGGATCCAAGCACTTCTGAGGCACTTTTTGTGACTGTCGAGGGGATTCTATGGTGGATCCAAGCACTTCTGAGGCACTTTTTGTGACTGTCGAGGGTATTCTATGGTGGATCCAAGCACTTCTGAGGCACTTTGGTGACTGTCGAGGGTATTCTATGGTGGATCCAAGCACTTCTGAGGCACTTTTGGTGACTGTCGAGGGTATTCTATGGTGGATCCAAGCACTTCTGAAGGCACTTTTGGTGACTGTCGAGGTATTCTATGGTGGATCCAAGCACTTCTGAGGCATTTTGGTGACTGTCGAGGGTATTCTATGGTGGATCCAAGCACTTCTGAGGCACTTTTGGTGACTGTCGAGGTATTCTATGGTGGATCCAAGCACTTCTGAGGCACTTTTGGTGACTGTCGAGGGTATTCTATGGTGGATCCAAGCACTTCTGAGGCACTTTTGGTGACTGTCGAGGGTATTCTATGATGGATCCAAGCACTTCTGAGGCACTTTTGGTGACTGTCTAGGGTATTCTATGGTGGATCCAAGCACTTCTGAGGCACTTTTGGTGACTGTCGAGGGTATTCTATGGTGGATCCAAGCACTTCTGAGGCACTTTGGTGACTTCGAGGGTATTCATGGTGGATCCAAGCACTTCTGAGGCACTTTTGTGACTGTCGAGGGTATTCTATGGTGGATCCAAGCACTTCTGAGGCACTTTTTGGTGACTGTCGAGGTATTCTATTGTGTCCAAGCACTTCTGAGGCACTTTTGGTGACTGTCGAGGGTATTCTATGGTGGATCCAAGCACTTCTGAGGCACTTTTGGTGACTGTCGAGAATTCTATGTGGATCCAAGCACTTCTGAGGCACTTTTGGTGACTGTCGAGGGTATTCTATGGTGGATCCAAGCACTTCTGAGGCACTTTTGGTGACTTTCGAGGGTATTCTATGGTGGATCCAAGCACTTCTGAGGCACTTTTGGTGACTGTCGAGGGTATTCTATGGTGGATCCAAGCACTTCTGAGGCACTTTTGGTGACTGTCGAGGGTATTCTATGGTGGATCCAAGCACTTCTGAGCACTTTTGGTGACTGTCGAGGGTATTCTATGGTGGATCCAAGCACTTCTGAGGCACTTTTGGTGACTGTCGAGGTATTCTATGGTGGATCCAGCACTTCTGAGGCACTTTTGGTGACTGTCGAGAATTCTATGGTGGATCCAAGCACTTCTGAGGCACTTTTGTGACTGTCGAGGTATTCTATGGTGGATCCAAGCACTTCTGAGGCACTTTTGGTGACTGTCGAGGGTATTCTATGGTGGATCCAAGCACTTCTGAGGCACTTTTGGTGACTGTCGAGGGTATTCTATGGTGGATCCAAGCACTTCTGAGGCACTTTTGGTGACTGTCGAGGGTATTCTATGGTGGATCCAAGCACTTCTGAGGGCACTTTTGGTGACTGTCGAGGGTATTCTATGGTGGATCCAAGCACTTCTGAGGCACTTTTTGGTGACTGTCGAGGGTATTCTATGGTGGATCCAAGCACTTCTGAGGCACTTTTGGTGACTGTCGAGGGTATTCTATGGTGGATCCAAGCACTTCTGAGGCACTTTTGGTGACTGTCGAGGGTGATCTATGGTGGATCCAAGCACTTCTGAGGCACTTTTGGTGACTGTCGAGGTATTCTATGGTGGATCCAAGCACTTCTGAGGCACTTTTGGTGCTGACTGTCGAGGGTATTCTATGGTGGATCCAAGCACTTCTGGCACTTTTTTGGTGACTGTCGAGGGTATTCTGGTGATCCAAGCACTTCTGAGGCACTTTTGGTGACTGTCGAGGGTATTCTATGGTGGATCCAAGCACTTCTGAGGCACTTTTGGTGACTGTCGAGGTATTCTATGGTGGATCCAAGCACTTCTGAGGCACTTTTGGTGACTGTCGAGGTATTCTATGGTGGATCCAAGCACTTCTGAGGCACTTTTGGTGACTGTCGAGGGTATTCTATGGTGGATCCAAGCACTTCTGAGGCACTTTTGGTGACTGTTCGAGGGTATTCTATGGTGGATCCAAGCACTTCTGAGGCACTTTTGGTGACTGTCGAGGGTATTCTATGTGGATCCAAGCACTTCTGAGCACTTTTTTGGTGACTGTCGAGGTATTCTATGGGGATCCAAGCACTTCTGAGGCACTTTTGGTGACTGTCGAGGTATTCTATGGTGGATCCAAGCACTTCTGAGGCACTTTTGGTGACTGTCGAGGGTATTCTATGGTGGATCCAAGCACTTCTGAGGCACTTTTGTGACTGTCGAGGGTATTCTATGGTGGATCCAAGCACTTCTGAGGCACTTTTGGTGACTGTCGAGGGTATTCTATGGTGGATCCAAGCACTTCTGAGGCACTTTTGGTGACTGTCGAGGGTATTCTATGGTGGATCCAAGCACTTCTGAGGCACTTTTGGTGACTGTCGAGGATTCTATGGTGGATCCAAGCACTTCTGAGGCACTTTTGGTGACTGTCGAGGTATTCTATGGTGGATCCAAGCACTTCTGAGGCACTTTTGGTGACTGTCGAGGGTATTCTATGGTGGATCCAAGCACTTCTGAGGCACTTTTGGTGACTGTCGAGGGTATTCTATGGTGGATCCAAGCACTTCTGAGGCACTTTTGGTGACTGTCGAGGGTATTCTATGGTGGATCCAAGCACTTCTGAGGCACTTTTGGTGACTTTCGAGGGTATTCTATGGTGGATCCAAGCACTTCTGAGGCACTTTTGGTGACTGTCGAGGGTATTCTATGGTGGATCCAAGCACTTCTGAGGCACTTTTGGTGACTGTCGAGGGTATTCTATGGTGGATCCAAGCACTTCTGAGGCACTTTTGGTGACTGTCGAGGGTATTCTATGGTGGATCCAAGCACTTCTGAGGCACTTTTGGTGACTGTCGAGGGTATTCTATGGTGGATCCAAGCACTTCTGAGGCACTTTTGGTGACTGTTCGAGGGTATTCTATGGTGGATCCAAGCACTTCTGAGGCACTTTTGGTGACTGTCGAGGGTATTCTATGGTGGATCCAAGCACTTCTGAGGCACTTTTGGTGACTGTCGAGGGTATTCTATGGTGGATCCAAGCACTTCTGAGGCACTTTTGTGTACTGTCGAGGGTATTCTATGGTGGATCCAAGCACTTCTGAGGCACTTTTGGTGACTGTCGAGTATTCTATGGTGGATCCAAGCACTTCTGAGGCACTTTTTGGTGACTGTCGAGGATTCTATGGTGGATCCAAGCACTTTCTGAGGCACTTTTGGTGACTGTCGAGGGTATCTATGGTGGATCCAAGCACTTCTGAGGCACTTTTGGTGACTGTCGAGGTATTCTATGGTGGATCCAAGCACTTCTGAGGGCACTTTTGGTGACTGTCGAGGGTATTCTATGGTGATCCAAGCACTTCTGAGGCACTTTTGGTGACTGTCGAGGGTATTCTATGGTGGATCCAAGCACTTCTGAGGCACTTTTGGTGACTGTCGAGGGTATTCTATGGTGGATCCAAGCACTTCTGAGGCACTTTTGGTGACTGTCGAGGTATTCTTCTGTGTGGATCCAAGCACTTCTGAGGCACTTTTGGTGACTGTCGAGGTATTCTATGGTGGATCCAAGCACTTCTGAGGCACTTTTGGTGACTGTCGAGGTATTCTATGGTGGATCCAAGCACTTCTGAGCACTTTTGGTGACTGTCGAGGGTATTCTATGGTGGATCCAGCACTTCTGAGGCACTTTTGGTGACTGTCGAGGATTTCTATGGTGGATCCAAGCACTTCTGAGGCACTTTTGGTGACTGTCGAGGGTATTCTATGTGGATCCAAGCACTTCTGAGGCACTTTTGGTGACTGTCGAGGTATTCTATGGTGGATCCAAGCACTTCTGAGGCACTTTTGGTGACTGTCGAGGGTATTCTATGGTGGATCCAAGCACTTCTGAGGCACTTTTGTGACTGTCGAGGTATTCTATGGTGGATCCAAGCTTCTGAGGCACTTTTGGTGACTGTCGAGGGTATTCTATGGTGGATCCAAGCACTTCTGAGGCACTTTTGGTGACTGTCGAGGTATTCTATGGTGGATCCAAGCACTTCTGAGGCACTTTTGGTGACTGTCGAGGGTATTCTATGGTGGATCCAAGCACTTCTGAGGCACTTTTGGTGACTGTCGAGGGTATTCTATGGTGGATCCAAGCACTTCTGAGGCACTTTTGGTGACTGTCGAGGATTCTATGGTGGATCCAAGCACTTCTGAGGCACTTTTGTGACTGTCGAGGGTATTCTATGGTGGATCCAAGCACTTCTGAGGCACTTTTGGTGACTGTCGAGGGTATTCTATGGTGGATCCAAGCACTTCTGAGGCACTTTTGGTGACTGTCGAGGGTATTCTATGTGGATCCAAGCACTTCTGAGCACTTTTGGTGACTGTCGAGGGTATTCTATGGTGGATCCAAGCACTTCTGAGGCACTTTTGGTGACTGTCGAGGGTATTCTATGGTGGATCCAAGCACTTCTGAGGCACTTTTGGTGACTGTCGAGAGGATTCTATGGTGGATCCAAGCACTTCTGAGGCACTTTTGGTGACTGTCGAGGGTATTCTATGGTGGATCCAAGCACTTCTGAGGCACTTTTGGTGACTGTCGAGGGTATTCTATGGTGGATCCAAGCACTTCTGAGGCACTTTTGGTGACTGTCGAGGGTATTCTATGGTGGATCCAAGCACTTCTGAGGCACTTTGGTGACTGTCGAGGGTATTCTATGGTGGATCCAGCACTTCTGAGGCACTTTTGGTGACTGTCGAGGGTATTCTATGGTGGATCCAAGCACTTCTGAGGCACTTTTGGTGACTGTCGAGGGTATTCTATGGTGATCCAAGCACTTCTGAGCACTTTTGGTGACTGTCGAGGGTATTCTATGGTGGATCCAAGCACTTCTGAGGCACTTTTGGTGACTGTCGAGGGTATTCTATGGTGGATCCAAGCACTTCTGAGGCACTTTTGGTGACTGTCGAGGGTATTCTATGGTGGATCCAAGCACTTCTGAGGCACTTTTGGTGACTGTCGAGGGTATCTATGGTGGATCCAAGCACTTCTGAGGCACTTTTGGTGACTGTCGAGGGTATTCTATGGTGGATCCAAGCACTTCTGAGGCACTTTTGGTGACTGTCGAGGGTATTCTATGGTGGATCCAAGCACTTCTGAGGCACTTTTGGTGACTGTCGAGGGTATTCTATGGTGGATCCAAGCACTTCTGAGGCACTTTTGGTGACTGTCGAGGTATTCTATGGTGGATCCAAGCACTTCTGAGGCACTTTTGGTGACTGTCGAGGGTATTCTATGGTGGATCCAAGCACTTCTGAGGCACTTTTGGTGACTGTCGAGGGTATTCTATGGTGGATCCAAGCACTTGTGAGGCACTTTTGGTGACTGTCGAGGGTATTCTATGGTGGATCCAAGCACTTCTGAGGCACTTTTGGTGACTGTCGAGGGTATTCTATGGTGGATCCAAGCACTTCTGAGGCACTTTTGGTGACTGTCGAGGGTATTCTATGGTGGATCCAAGCACTTCTGAGGCACTTTTGGTGACTGTCGAGGGTTTCTATGGTGGATCCAAGCACTTCTGAGGCACTTTTGGTGACTGTCGAGGGTATTCTATGGTGGATCCAAGCACTTCTGAGGCACTTTTGGTGACTGTCGAGGGTATTCTATGGTGGATCCAAGCACTTCTGAGGCACTTTTGGTGACTGTCGAGGGTATTCTATGGTGGATCCAAGCACTTCTGAGGCACTTTTGGTGACTGTCGAGGTATTCTATGGTGGATCCAAGCACTTCTGAGGCACTTTTGGTGACTGTCGAGGTATTCTATGGTGGATCCAAGCACTTCTGAGGCACTTTTGGTGACTGTCGAGGGTATTCTATGGTGGATCCAAGCACTTCTGAGGCACTTTTGGTGACTGTCGAGGTATTCTATGGTGGATCCAAGCACTTCTGAGGCACTTTTGGTGACTGTCGAGGGTATTCTATGGTGGATCCAAGCACTTCTGAGGCACTTTTGGTGACTGTCGAGGTATTCTATGGTGGATCCAAGCACTTCTGAGGCACTTTTGGTGACTGTCGAGGTATTCTATGGTGGATCCAGCACTTCTGAGGCACTTTTGGTGACTGTCGAGGGTATTCTATGGTGGATCCAAGCACTTCTGAGGCACTTTTGGTGACTGTCGAGGGTATTCTATGGTGGATCCAAGCACTTCTGAGGACTTTTGGTGACTGTCGAGGGTATTCTATGGTCTATCATCAAAGCACTTCTGAGCACTTTTGGTGACTGTCGAGGGTATTCTATGGTGGATCCAACACTTCTGAGGCACACTTTGGTGACTGTCGAGGGTATTCTATGGTGGATCCAAGCACTTCTGAGGCACTTTTGGTGACTGTCGAGGGTATTCTATGGTGGATCCAAGCACTTCTGAGGCACTTTTTGGTGACTGTCGAGGGTATTCTATGGTGGATCCAAGCACTTCTGAGGCACTTTTGGTGACTGTCGAGGGTATTCTATGGTGGATCCAAGCACTTCTGAGGCACTTTTGGTGACTGTCGAGGTACTCTGTATTTTATGGTGGTCCAAGCACTTCTGAGGCACTTTTGGTGACTGTCGAGGTATTCTATGGTGGATCCAAGCACTTCTGAGGCACTTTTGGTGACTGTCGAGGGTATTCTATGGTGGATCCAAGCACTTCTGAGGCACTTTTGGTGACTGTCGAGGTATTCTATGGTGGATCCAAGCACTTCTGAGGCACTTTTGGTGACTGTCGAGGGTATTCTATGGTGGATCCAAGCACTTCTGAGGCTTTTTGGTGACTGTCGAGGGTATTCTATGGTGGATCCAAGCACTTCTGAGGCACTTTGGTGACTGTCGAGAGTATTCTATGGTGGATCCAAGCACTTCTGAGGCACTTTTGGTGACTGTCGAGGATTCTATGGTGGATCCAAGCACTTCTGAGGCACTTTTGGTGACTGTCGAGGGTATTCTATGGTGGATCCAAGCACTTCTGAGGCACTTTTGGTGACTGTCGAGTATTCTATGGTGGATCCAAGCACTTCTGAGGCACTTTTGGTGACTGTCGAGGGTATTCTATGGTGGATCCAAGCACTTCTGAGGCACTTTTGGTGACTGTCGAGGGTATTCTATGTGGATCCAAGCACTTCTGAGGCACTTTTGGTGACTGTCGGGGTATTCTATGGTGGATCCAAGCACTTCTGAGGCACTTTTGGTGACTGTCGAGGGTATTCTATGGTGGATCCAAGCACTTCTGAGGCACTTTTGGTGACTGTCGGGGTATTCTATGGTGGATCCAAGCACTTCTGAGGCACTTTTGGTGACTGTCGAGGTATTCTATGGTGGATCCAAGCACTTCTGAGGCACTTTTGGTGACTGTCGAGGGTATTCTATGGTGGATCCAAGCACTTCTGAGCACTTTTGGTGACTGTCGAGGGTATTCTATGGTGATCCAAGCACTTCTGAGGCACTTTTGGTGACTGTCGAGGTATTCTATGGTGGATCCAAGCACTTCTGAGGCTTTTTGGTGACTGTCGAGGGTATTCTATGGTGGATCCAAGCACTTCTGAGGCACTTTTGGTGACTGTCGAGGTATTCTATGTGGATCCAAGCACTTCTGAGGCACTTTTGGTGACTGTCGAGGGTATTCTATGGTGGATCCAGCACTTCTGAGGCACTTTTGGTGACTGTCGAGGGTATTCTATGGTGGATCCAAGCACTTCTGAGGCACTTTTGGTGACTGTCGAGGGTATTTCATGGTGGATCCAAGCACTTCTGAGGCACTTTTGGTGACTGTCGAGGGTATTCTATGGTGGATCCAAGCACTTCTGAGGCACTTTTGGTGACTGTCGAGGGTATTCTATGGTGGATCCAAGCACTTCTGAGCACTTTTCGTGACTGTCGAGGGTATTCTTTGGTGGATCCAAGCACTTCTGAGGCACTTTTGGTGACTGTCGAGGGTATTCTATGGTGGATCCAAGCACTTCTGAGGCACTTTTGGTGACTGTCGAGGTATTCTATGGTGGATCCAGCACTTCTGAGGCACTTTTGGTGACTGTCGAGGGTATTCTATGGTGGATCCAAGCACTTCTGAGGCACTTTTGGTGACTGTCGAGGGTATTCTATTGGGATCCAAGCACTTCTGAGGCACTTTTGGTGACTGTCGAGGGTATTCTATGGTGGATCCAAGCACTTCTGAGGCACTTTTGGTGACTGTCGAGGGTATTCTATGGTGGATCCAAGCACTTCTGAGGCATTTGGGTGACTGTCGTTGTTTTTTCCAGGGAAGTGGTATTCTATGGTGGATCCAAGCACTTCTGAGGCACTTTTGGTGACTGTCGAGGTATTCTCTATGGTGGATCCAAGCACTTCTGAGGCACTTTTGGTGACTGTCGAGGTATTCTATGGTGGATCCAAGCACTTCTGAGGCACTTTTGGTGACTGTCGAGGGTATTCTATGGTGGATCCAAGCACTTCTGAGGCACTTTTGGTGACTGTCGAGGGTATTCTATGGTGGATCCAAGCACTTCTGAGGCACTTTTGGTGACTGTCGAGGGTATTCTATGGTGGATCCAAGCACTTCTGAGGCACTTTTGGTGACTGTCGAGGGTATTCTATGGTGGATCCAAGCACTTCTGAGGCACTTTTGGTGACTGTCGAGGGTATTCTATGGTGGATCCAAGCACTTCTGAGCACTTTTCGTGACTGTCGAGGGTATTCTATGGTGGATCCAAGCACTTCTGAGGCACTTTTGGTGACTGTCGAGGTATTCTATGGTGGATCCAAGCACTTCTGAGGCACTTTTGGTGACTGTCGAGGGTATTCTATGGTGGATCCAAGCACTTCTGAGGCACTTTTGGTGACTGTCGAGGGTATTCTATGGTGGATCCAAGCACTTCTGAGGCACTTTTGGTGACTGTCGTGAGTATTCTATGGTGGATCCAAGCACTTCTGAGGCACTTTTGGTGACTGTCGAGGGTATTCTATGGTGGATCCAAGCACTTCTGAGGCACTTTTGGTGACTGTCGAGGTATTCTATGGTGGATCCAGCACTTCTGAGGCACTTTTGGTGACTGTCGAGGGTATTCTATGGTGGATCCAAGCACTTCTGAGGGCACTTTGGTGACTGTCGAGGTATTCTATGTGGATCCAAGCACTTCTGAGGCACTTTTGGTGACTGTCGAGGGTATTCTATGGTGGATCCAAGCACTTCTGAGGCACTTTTGGTGACTGTCGAGGGTATTCTATGGTGGATCCAAGCACTTCTGAGGCACTTTTGGTGACTGTCGAGGGTATTCTATGGTGGATCCAAGCACTTCTGAGGCACTTTTGGTGACTGTCGAGGGTATTCTATGGTGGATCCAAGCACTTCTGAGGCACTTTTGTGACTGTCGAGGGTATTCTATGGTGGATCCAAGCACTTCTGAGGCACTTTTGGTGACTGTCGAGGGTATTCTATGGTGGATCCAAGCACTTCTGAGGCACTTTTGGTGACTGTCGAGGGTATTCTATGGTGGATCCAAGCACTTCTGAGGCACTTTTGGTGACTGTCGAGGGTATTCTATGGTGGATCCAAGCACTTCTGAGGCACTTTTGGTGACTGTCGAGGGTATTCTATGGTGGATCCAAGCACTTCTGAGGCACTTTTGGTGACTGTCGAGGGTATTCTATGGTGGATCCAAGCACTTCTGAGGCACTTTTGGTGACTGTCGAGGGTATTCTATGGTGGATCCAAGCACTTCTGAGGCACTTTTGGTGACTGTCGAGGGTATTCTATGGTGGATCCAAGCACTTCTGAGGCACTTTTGGTGACTGTCGAGGGTATTCTATGGTGGATCCAAGCACTTCTGAGGCACTTTTGGTGACTGTCGAGGGTATTCTATGGTGGATCCAAGCACTTCTGAGGCACTTTTGGTGACTGTCGAGGGTATTCTATGGTGGATCCAAGCACTTCTGAGGCACTTTGGTGACTGTCGAGGGTATTCTATGGTGGATCCAAGCACTTCTGAGGCACTTTTGGTGACTGTCGAGGGTATTCTATGGTGGATCCAAGCACTTCTGAGGCACTTTTGGTGACTGTCGAGGGTATTCTATGGTGGATCCAAGCACTTCTGAGGCACTTTTGTGACTGTCGAGGGTATTCTATGGTGGATCCAAGCACTTCTGAGGCACTTTTGGTGACTGTCGAGGGTATTCTATGGTGGATCCAAGCACTTCTGAGGCACTTTTGGTGACTGTCGAGGTATTCTATGGTGGATCCAAGCACTTCTGAGGCACTTTTGGTGACTGTCGAGGGTATTCTATGGTGGATCCAAGCACTTCTGAGGGCACTTTTGGTGACTGTCGAGGGTATTCTATGGTGGATCCAAGCACTTCTGAGGCACTTTGGTGACTGTCGAGGGTATTCTATGGTGGATCCAAGCACTTCTGAGGCACTTTGGTGACTGTCGAGGGTATTCTATGGTGGATCCAAGCACTTCTGAGGCACTTTGGTGACTGTCGAGGTATTCTATGGTGGATCCAAGCACTTCTGAGGCACTTTTGGTGACTGTCGAGGGTATTCTATGGTGGATCCAAGCACTTCTGAGGCACTTTTGGTGACTTTGTAGGGTATTCTATGGTGGATCCAAGCACTTCTGAGGCACTTTTGGTGACTGTCGAGGGTATTCTATGGTGGATCCAAGCACTTCTGAGGCACTTTTGGTGACTGTCGAGGGTATCTATGGTGGATCCAAGCACTTCTGAGGCACTTTTGGTGACTGTCGAGGTATTCTATGGTGGATCCAAGCACTTCTGAGGCACTTTTGGTGACTGTCGAGGGTATTCTATGGTGGATCCAAGCACTTCTGAGGCACTTTTGGTGACTGTCGAGGTATTCTATGGTGGATCCAAGCACTTCTGAGGCACTTTTGGTGACTGTCGGGTATTCTATGGTGGATCCAAGCACTTCTGAGGCACTTTTGGTGACTGTCGAGGGTATTCTATGGTGGATCCAAGCACTTCTGAGGCACTTTTGGTGACTGTCGAGGGTATTCTATGGTGGATCCAAGCACTTCTGAGGCACTTTTGGTGACTGTCGAGGGATTTATGGGGATCCAAGCACTTCTGAGGCACTTTTGGTGACTGTCGAGGGTATTCTATGGTGGATCCAAGCACTTCTGAGGCACTTTTGGTGACTGTCGAGGGTATTCTATGGTGGATCCAAGCACTTCTGAGGCACTTTTGGTGACTGTCGAGGGTATTCTATGGTGGATCCAAGCACTTCTGAGGCACTTTTGGTGACTGTCGAGGGTATTCTATGGTGGATCCAAGCACTTCTGAGGCACTTTTGTGACTGTCGAGGGTATTCTATGGTGGATCCAAGCACTTCTGAGGCACTTTTGGTGACTGTCGAGGTATTCTATGGTGGATCCAAGCACTTCTGAGCACTTTTTGTGACTGTCGAGGTATTCTATGGTGGATCCAAGCACTTCTGAGGCACTTTTGGTGACTGTCGAGGGTATTCTATGGTGGATCCAAGCACTTCTGAGGCACTTTTGGTGACTGTCGAGGGTATTCTATGGTGGATCCAAGCACTTCTGAGGCACTTTTGGTGACTGTCGAGGGTATTCTATGGTGGATCCAAGCACTTCTGAGGCACTTTTGGTGACTGTCGAGGGTATTCTATGGTGGATCCAAGCACTTCTGAGGCACTTTTGGTGACTGTCGAGGGTATTCTATGGTGGATCCAAGCACTTCTGAGGCACTTTTGGTGACTGTCGAAGTTATTCTATGGTGGATCCAAGCACTTCTGAGGCACTTTTGGTGACTGTCGAGGGTATTCTATGGTGGATCAGAGCAATTCTGAGGCACTTTTGGTGACTGTCGAGGGTATTCTATGGTGGATCCAAGCACTTCTGAGGCACTTTTGGTGACTGTCGAGGGTATTCTATGGTGGATCCAAGCACTTCTGAGGCACTTTTGTGACTGTCGAGGGTATTCTATGGTGGATCCAAGCACTTCTGAGGCACTTTTGGTGACTGTCGAGGGTATTCTATGGTGGATCCAAGCACTTCTGAGGCACTTTTGGTGACTGTCGAGGGTATTCTATGGTGGATCCAAGCACTTCTGAGGCACTTTTGGTGACTTTCGAGGGTATTCTATGGTGGATCCAGCACTTCTGAGGCACTTTTGGTGACTGTCGAGGATATTCTATGGTGGATCCAAGCACTTCTGAGCACTTTTGTGACTGTCGAGGGTATTCTATGGTGGATCCAAGCACTTCTGAGGCACTTTTGGTGACTGTCGAGGTATTCTATGGTGGATCCAAGCACTTCTGAGGCACTTTTGGTGACTGTCGAGGGTATTCTATGGTGGATCCAAGCACTTCTGAGGCACTTTTGGTGACTGTCGAGGGTATTCTATGGTGGATCCAAGCACTTCTGAGGCACTTTTGGTGACTGTCGAGGTATTCTATGGTGGATCCAAGCACTTCTGAGGCACTTTTGGTGACTGTCGAGGGTATTCTATGGTGGATCCAAGCACTTCTGAGGCACTTTTGGTGACTGTCGAGGTATTCTATGGTGGATCCAAGCACTTCTGAGGCACTTTTGTGACTGTCGAGGGTATTCTATGGTGGATCCAAGCACTTCTGAGGCACTTTTGGTGACTGTCGAGGGTATTCTATGGTGGATCCAAGCACTTCTGAGGCACTTTTGGTGACTGTCGAGGGTATTCTATGGTGGATCCAAGCACTTCTGAGGCACTTTTGGTGACTGTCGAGGGTATTCTATGGTGGATCCAAGCACTTCTGAGGCACTTTTGTGACTGTCGAGGGTATTCTATGGTGGATCCAAGCACTTCTGAGGCACTTTTGGTGACTGTCGAGGGTATTCTATGGTGGATCCAAGCACTTCTGAGGCACTTTTGGTGACTGTCGAGGGTATTCTATGGTGGATCCAAGCACTTCTGAGGCACTTTTGGTGACTGTCGAGGGTATTCTATGGTGGATCCAAGCACTTCTGAGGCACTTTTGGTGACTGTCGAGGGTATTCTAGTGGATCCAAGCACTTCTGAGGCACTTTTGGTGACTGTCGAGGTATTCTATGGTGGATCCAAGCACTTCTGAGGCACTTTTGGTGACTGTCGAGGGTATTCTATGGTGGATCCAAGCACTTCTGAGGCACTTTGGTGACTGTCGAGGTATTCTATGGTGGATCCAAGCACTTCTGAGGCACTTTTGGTGACTGTCGAGGGTATTCTATGGTGGATCCAAGCACTTCTGAGGCACTTTTGGTGACTGTCGAGGGTATTCTATGGTGGATCCAAGCACTTCTGAGGCACTTTTGGTGACTGTCGAGGGTATTCTATGGTGGATCCAAGCACTTCTGAGGCACTTTTGGTGACTGTCGAGGGTATTCTATGGTGGATCCAAGCACTTCTGAGGCACTTTTTGTGACTGTCGAGGGTATTCTATGGTGGATCCAAGCACTTCATGGGCACTTTTGGTGACTGTCGAGGGTATTCTATGGTGGATCCAAGCACTTCTGAGGCACTTTTGGTGACTGTCGAGGGTATTCTATGGTGGATCCAAGCACTTCTGAGGCACTTTTGGTGACTGTCGAGGTATTCTATGGTGGATCCAAGCACTTCTGAGGCACTTTGGTGACTGTCGAGGGTATTCTATGTGGATCCAAGCACTTCTGAGGCACTTTTGGTGACTGTCGAGGGTATTCTATGGTGGATCCAAGCACTTCTGAGGCACTTTTGGTGACTGTCGAGGGTATTCTATGGTGGATCCAAGCACTTCTGAGGCACTTTTGGTGACTGTCGAGTATTCTATGGTGGATCCAAGCACTTCTGAGGCACTTTTGGTGACTGTCGAGGATTCTATGGTGGATCCAAGCACTTCTGAGGCACTTTTGGTGACTGTCCAGGGTATTCTATGGTGGATCCAAGCACTTCTGAGGCACTTTTGGTGACTGTCGAGGGTATCCAAGCACTTCTGAGGCACTTTTGGTGACTGTCGAGAGTATTCTATGGTGGATCCAAGCACTTCTGAGGCACTTTTGGTGACTGTCGAGGGTATTCTATGGTGATCCAAGCACTTCTGAGGCACTTTTGGTGACTGTCGAGGGTATTCTATGGTGGATCCAAGCACTTCTGAGGCACTTTGGTGACTGTCGAGGGTTTCTGGTGGATCCAAGCACTTCTGAGGCACTTTTGGTGACTGTCGAGGGTATTCTATGGTGGATCCAAGCACTTCTGAGGCACTTTTGGTGACTGTCGAGGGTATTCTATGGTGGATCCAAGCACTTCTGAGGCACTTTTGGTGACTGTCGAGGGTATTCTATGGTGGATCCAAGCACTTCTGAGGCACTTTTGGTGACTGTCGAGGGTATTCTATGGTGGATCCAAGCACTTCTGAGGCACTTTTGGTGACTGTCGAGGGTATTCTATGGTGGATCCAAGCACTTCTGAGGCACTTTTGGTGACTGTCGAGGGTATTCTATGGTGGATCCAAGCACTTCTGAGGCACTTTTGGTGACTGTCGAGGGTATTCTATGTGGATCCAAGCACTTCTGAGGCACTTTTGGTGACTGTCGAGGGTATTCTATGGTGGATCCAAGCACTTCTGAGGCACTTTTGGTGACTGTCGAGGGTATTCTATGGTGGATCCAAGCACTTCTGAGGCACTTTTGGTGACTGTCGAGGGTATTCTATGGTGGATCCAAGCACTTCTGAGGCACTTTTGGTGACTGTCGAGGGTATTCTATGGTGGATCCAAGCACTTCTGAGGCACTTTTGGTGACTGTCGAGGGTATTCTATGGTGGATCCAAGCACTTCTGAGGCACTTTTGGTGACTATCGAAGGTATTCTATGGTGGATCCAAGCACTTCTGAGGCACTTTTGGTGACTGTCGAGGGTATTCTATGGTGGATCCAAGCACTTCTGAGGCACTTTTGGTGACTGTCGAGGGTATTCTATGGTGGATCCAAGCACTTCTGAGGCACTTTTGGTGACTGTCGAGGGTATTCTATGGTGGATCCAAGCACTTCTGAGGCACTTTTGGTGACTGTCGAGGGTATTCTATGGTGGATCCAAGCACTTCTGAGGCACTTTTGGTGACTGTCGAGGGTATTCTATGGTGGATCCAAGCACTTCTGAGGCACTTTTGGTGACTGTCGAGGGTATTCTATGGTGGATCCAAGCACTTCTGAGGCACTTTTTGTGACTGTCGAGGGTATTCTATGGTGGATCCAAGCACTTCTGAGGCACTTTTGTGACTGTCGAGGGTTCTATGGTGGATCCAAGCACTTCTGAGGCACTTTTGGTGACTGTCGAGGTATTCTATGGTGGATCCAAGCACTTCTGAGGCACTTTTGGTGACTGTCGAGGGTATTCTCTGGTGGATCCAAGCACTTCTGAGGCACTTTTGGTGACTGTCGAGGGTATTCTATGGTGGATCCAAGCACTTCTGAGGCACTTTTTGGTGTGAGGGTATTCTATGGTGGATCCAAGCACTTCTGAGGCACTTTTGGTGACTGTCGAGGGTATTCTATGGTGGATCCAAGCACTTCTGAGGCACTTTTGGTGACTGTCGAGGTATTCTATGGTGGATCCAAGCACTTCTGAGGCACTTTTGGTGACTGTCGAGGGTATTCTATGGTGGATCCAAGCACTTCTGAGGCACTTTTGGTGACTGTCGAGGGTATTCTATGGTGGATCCAAGCACTTCTGAGGCACTTTTGGTGACTGTCGAGGGTATTCTATGGTGGATCCAAGCACTTCTGAGGCACTTTTGGTGACTGTCGAGGGTATTCTATGGTGGATCCAAGCACTTCTGAGGCACTTTTGGTGACTGTCGAGGGTATTCTATGGTGGATCCAAGCACTTCTGAGGCACTTTTGGTGACTGTCGAGGGTATTCTATGGTGGATCCAAGCACTTCTGAGGCACTTTTGGTGACTGTCGAGGGTATTCTATGGTGGATCCAAGCACTTCTGAGGCACTTTTGGTGACTGTCGAGGGTATTCTATGGTGGATCCAAGCACTTCTGAGGCACTTTTGGTGACTGTCGAGGGTATTCTATGGTGGATCCAAGCACTTCTGAGGCACTTTTGGTGACTGTCGAGGGTATTCTATGGTGGATCCAAGCACTTCTGAGGCACTTTTGGTGACTGTCGAGGGTATTCTATGGTGGATCCAAGCACTTCTGAGGCACTTTTGGTGACTGTCGAGGGTATTCTATGGTGGATCCAAGCACTTCTGAGGCACTTTTGGTGACTGTCGAGGGTATTCTATGGTGGATCCAAGCACTTCTGAGGCACTTTTGGTGACTGTCGAGGGTATTCTATGGTGGATCCAAGCACTTCTGAGGCACTTTTGGTGACTGTCGAGGGTATTCTATGGTGGATCCAAGCACTTCTGAGGCACTTTTGGTGACTGTCGAGGTATTCTATGTGGATCCAAGCACTTCTGAGGCACTTTTGGTGACTGTCGAGGGTATTCTATGGTGGATCCAAGCACTTCTGAGGCACTTTTGGTGACTGTCGAGGTATTCTATGGTGGATCCAAGCACTTCTGAGGCACTTTTGGTGACTGTCGAGGGTATTCTATGGTGGATCCAAGCACTTCTGAGGCACTTTTGGTGACTGTCGAGGGTATTCTATGGTGGATCCAAGCACTTCTGAGGCACTTTTGGTGACTGTCGAGGGTATTCTATGGTGGATCCAAGCACTTCTGAGGCACTTTTGGTGACTGTCGAGGGTATTCTATGGTGGATCCAAGCACTTCTGAGGCACTTTTGGTGACTGTCGAGGGTATTCTATGGTGGATCCAAGCACTTCTGAGGCACTTTTGGTGACTGTCGAGGGTATTCTATGGTGGATCCAAGCACTTCTGAGGCACTTTTGGTGACTGTCGAGGGTATTCTATGGTGGATCCAAGCACTTCTGAGGCACTTTTGGTGACTGTCGAGGGTATTCTATGGTGGATCCAAGCACTTCTGAGGCACTTTTGGTGACTGTCGAGGGTATTCTATGGTGGATCCAAGCACTTCTGAGGCACTTTTGGTGACTGTCGAGGGTATTCTATGGTGGATCCAAGCACTTCTGAGGCACTTTTGGTGACTGTCGAGGTATTCTATGGTGGATCCAAGCACTTCTGAGGCACTTTTGGTGACTGTCGAGGGTATTCTATGGTGGATCCAAGCACTTCTGAGGCACTTTTGGTGACTGTCGAGGGTATTCTATGGTGGATCCAAGCACTTCTGAGGCACTTTTGGTGACTGTCGAGGGTATTCTATGGTGGATCCAAGCACTTCTGAGGCACTTTTGGTGACTGTCGAGGGTATTCTATGGTGGATCCAAGCACTTCTGAGGCACTTTTGGTGACTGTCGAGGTATTCTATGGTGGATCCAAGCACTTCTGAGGCACTTTTGGTGACTGTCGAGGGTATTCTATGGTGGATCCAAGCACTTCTGAGGCACTTTTGGTGACTGTCGAGGGTATTCTATGGTGGATCCAAGCACTTCTGAGGCACTTTTGGTGACTGTCGAGGGTATTCTATGGTGGATCCAAGCACTTCTGAGGCACTTTTGGTGACTGTCGAGGGTATTCTATGGTGGATCCAAGCACTTCTGAGGCACTTTTGGTGACTGTCGAGGGTATTCTATGGTGGATCCAAGCACTTCTGAGGCACTTTTGGTGACTGTCGAGGGTATTCTATGGTGGATCCAAGCACTTCTGAGGCACTTTTGGTGACTGTCGAGGTATTCTATGGTGATCCAAGCACTTCTGAGGCACTTTTGGTGACTGTCGAGGGTATTCTATGGTGGATCCAAGCACTTCTGAGGCACTTTTGGTGACTGTCGAGGGTATTCTATGGTGGATCCAAGCACTTCTGAGGCACTTTTGGTGACTGTCGAGGGTATTCTATGGTGGATCCAAGCACTTCTGAGGCACTTTTGGTGACTGTCGAGGGTATTCTATGGTGGATCCAAGCACTTCTGAGGCACTTTTGGTGACTGTCGAGGGTATTCTATGGTGGATCCAAGCACTTCTGAGGCACTTTTGGTGACTGTCGAGGGTATTCTATGGTGGATCCAAGCACTTCTGAGGCACTTTTGGTGACTGTCGAGGGTATTCTATGGTGGATCCAAGCACTTCTGAGGCACTTTTGGTGACTGTCGAGGGTATTCTATGGTGGATCCAAGCACTTCTGAGGCACTTTTGGTGACTGTCGAGGGTATTCTATGGTGGATCCAAGCACTTCTGAGGCACTTTTGGTGACTGTCGAGGGTATTCTATGGTGGATCCAAGCACTTCTGAGGCACTTTTGGTGACTGTCGAGGGTATTCTATGGTGGATCCAAGCACTTCTGAGGCACTTTTGGTGACTGTCGAGGGTATTCTATGGTGGATCCAAGCACTTCTGAGGCACTTTTGGTGACTGTCGAGGGTATTCTATGGTGGATCCAAGCACTTCTGAGGCACTTTTGGTGACTGTCGAGGGTATTCTATGGTGGATCCAAGCACTTCTGAGGCACTTTTGGTGACTGTCGAGGGTATTCTATGGTGGATCCAAGCACTTCTGAGGCACTTTTGGTGACTGTCGAGGGTATTCTATGGTGGATCCAAGCACTTCTGAGGCACTTTTGGTGACTGTCGAGGGTATTCTATGGTGGATCCAAGCACTTCTGAGGCACTTTTGGTGACTGTCGAGGGTATTCTATGGTGGATCCAAGCACTTCTGAGGCACTTTTGGTGACTGTCGAGGGTATTCTATGGTGGATCCAAGCACTTCTGAGGCACTTTTGGTGACTGTCGAGGGTATTCTATGGTGGATCCAAGCACTTCTGAGGCACTTTTGGTGACTGTCGAGGTATTCTATGGTGGATCCAAGCACTTCTGAGGCACTTTTGGTGACTGTCGAGGGTATTCTATGGTGGATCCAAGCACTTCTGAGGCACTTTTGGTGACTGTCGAGGGTATTCTATGGTGGATCCAAGCACTTCTGAGGCACTTTTGGTGACTGTCGAGGTATTCTATGGTGGATCCAAGCACTTCTGAGGCACTTTTGGTGACTGTCGAGGGTATTCTATGGTGGATCCAAGCACTTCTGAGGCACTTTTGGTGACTGTCGAGGGTATTCTATGGTGGATCCAAGCACTTCTGAGGCACTTTTGGTGACTGTCGAGGGTATTCTATGGTGGATCCAAGCACTTCTGAGGCACTTTTGGTGACTGTCGAGGGTATTCTATGGTGGATCCAAGCACTTCTGAGGCACTTTTGGTGACTGTCGAGGGTATTCTATGGTGGATCCAAGCACTTCTGAGGCACTTTTGGTGACTGTCGAGGTATTCTATGGTGGATCCAAGCACTTCTGAGGCACTTTTGGTGACTGTCGAGGGTATTCTATGGTGGATCCAAGCACTTCTGAGGCACTTTTGGTGACTGTCGAGGGTATTCTATGGTGGATCCAAGCACTTCTGAGGCACTTTTGGTGACTGTCGAGGGTATTCTATGGTGGATCCAAGCACTTCTGAGGCACTTTTGGTGACTGTCGAGGGTATTCTATGGTGGATCCAAGCACTTCTGAGGCACTTTTGGTGACTGTCGAGGGTATTCTATGGTGGATCCAAGCACTTCTGAGGCACTTTTGGTGACTGTCGAGGGTATTCTATGGTGGATCCAAGCACTTCTGAGGCACTTTTGGTGACTGTCGAGGGTATTCTATGGTGGATCCAAGCACTTCTGAGGCACTTTTGGTGACTGTCGAGGGTATTCTATGGTGGATCCAAGCACTTCTGAGGCACTTTTGGTGACTGTCGAGGGTATTCTATGGTGGATCCAAGCACTTCTGAGGCACTTTTGGTGACTGTCGAGGTATTCTATGGTGGATCCAAGCACTTCTGAGGCACTTTTGGTGACTGTCGAGGGTATTCTATGGTGGATCCAAGCACTTCTGAGGCACTTTTGGTGACTGTCGAGGGTATTCTATGGTGGATCCAAGCACTTCTGAGGCACTTTTGGTGACTGTCGAGGTATTCTATGGTGGATCCAAGCACTTCTGAGGCACTTTTGGTGACTGTCGAGGGTATTCTATGGTGGATCCAAGCACTTCTGAGGCACTTTTGGTGACTGTCGAGGGTATTCTATGGTGGATCCAAGCACTTCTGAGGCACTTTTGGTGACTGTCGAGGGTATTCTATGGTGGATCCAAGCACTTCTGAGGCACTTTTGGTGACTGTCGAGGGTATTCTATGGTGGATCCAAGCACTTCTGAGGCACTTTTGGTGACTGTCGAGGGTATTCTATGGTGGATCCAAGCACTTCTGAGGCACTTTTGGTGACTGTCGAGGGTATTCTATGGTGGATCCAAGCACTTCTGAGGCACTTTTGGTGACTGTCGAGGGTATTCTATGGTGGATCCAAGCACTTCTGAGGCACTTTTGGTGACTGTCGAGGGTATTCTATGGTGGATCCAAGCACTTCTGAGGCACTTTTGGTGACTGTCGAGGGTATTCTATGGTGGATCCAGCACTTCTGAGGCACTTTTGGTGACTGTCGAGGGTATTCTATGGTGGATCCAAGCACTTCTGAGGCACTTTTGGTGACTGTCGAGGGTATTCTATGGTGGATCCAAGCACTTCTGAGGCACTTTTGGTGACTGTCGAGGGTATTCTATGGTGGATCCAAGCACTTCTGAGGCACTTTTGGTGACTGTCGAGGGTATTCTATGGTGGATCCAAGCACTTCTGAGGCACTTTTGGTGACTGTCGAGGGTATTCTATGGTGGATCCAAGCACTTCTGAGGCACTTTTGGTGACTGTCGAGGGTATTCTATGGTGGATCCAAGCACTTCTGAGGCACTTTTGGTGACTGTCGAGGTATTCTATGGTGGATCCAAGCACTTCTGAGGCACTTTTGGTGACTGTCGAGGGTATTCTATGGTGGATCCAAGCACTTCTGAGGCACTTTTGGTGACTGTCGAGGGTATTCTATGGTGGATCCAAGCACTTCTGAGGCACTTTTGGTGACTGTCGAGGGTATTCTATGGTGGATCCAAGCACTTCTGAGGCACTTTTGGTGACTGTCGAGGGTATTCTATGGTGGATCCAAGCACTTCTGAGGCACTTTTGGTGACTGTCGAGGGTATTCTATGGTGGATCCAAGCACTTCTGAGGCACTTTTGGTGACTGTCGAGGGTATTCTATGGTGGATCCAAGCACTTCTGAGGCACTTTTGGTGACTGTCGAGGGTATTCTATGGTGGATCCAAGCACTTCTGAGGCACTTTTGGTGACTGTCGAGGGTATTCTATGGTGGATCCAAGCACTTCTGAGGCACTTTTGGTGACTGTCGAGGGTATTCTATGGTGGATCCAAGCACTTCTGAGGCACTTTTGGTGACTGTCGAGGGTATTCTATGGTGGATCCAAGCACTTCTGAGGCACTTTTGGTGACTGTCGAGGGTATTCTATGGTGGATCCAAGCACTTCTGAGGCACTTTTGGTGACTGTCGAGGGTATTCTATGGTGGATCCAAGCACTTCTGAGGCACTTTTGGTGACTGTCGAGGGTATTCTATGGTGGATCCAAGCACTTCTGAGGCACTTTTGGTGACTGTCGAGGGTATTCTATGGTGGATCCAAGCACTTCTGAGGCACTTTTGGTGACTGTCGAGGGTATTCTATGGTGGATCCAAGCACTTCTGAGGCACTTTTGGTGACTGTCGAGGGTATTCTATGGTGGATCCAAGCACTTCTGAGGCACTTTTGGTGACTGTCGAGGGTTCTATGGTGGATCCAAGCACTTCTGAGGCACTTTTGGTGACTGTCGAGGGTATTCTATGGTGGATCCAAGCACTTCTGAGGCACTTTTGGTGACTGTCGAGGGTATTCTATGGTGGATCCAAGCACTTCTGAGGCACTTTTGGTGACTGTCGAGGGTATTCTATGGTGGATCCAAGCACTTCTGAGGCACTTTTGGTGACTGTCGAGGGTATTCTATGGTGGATCCAAGCACTTCTGAGGCACTTTTGGTGACTGTCGAGGGTATTCTATGGTGGATCCAAGCACTTCTGAGGCACTTTTGGTGACTGTCGAGGGTATTCTATGGTGGATCCAAGCACTTCTGAGGCACTTTTGGTGACTGTCGAGGGTATTCTATGGTGGATCCAAGCACTTCTGAGGCACTTTTGGTGACTGTCGAGGGTATTCTATGGTGGATCCAAGCACTTCTGAGGCACTTTTGGTGACTGTCGAGGGTATTCTATGGTGGATCCAAGCACTTCTGAGGCACTTTTGGTGACTGTCGAGGTATTCTATGGTGGATCCAAGCACTTCTGAGGCACTTTTGGTGACTGTCGAGGGTATTCTATGGTGGATCCAAGCACTTCTGAGGCACTTTTGGTGACTGTCGAGGGTATTCTATGGTGGATCCAAGCACTTCTGAGCACTTTTCGTGACTGTCGAGGGTATTCTATGGTGGATCCAAGCACTTCTGAGGCACTTTTGGTGACTGTCGAGGTATTCTATGGTGGATCCAAGCACTTCTGAGGCACTTTTGGTGACTGTCGAGGGTATTCTATGGTGGATCCAAGCACTTCTGAGGCACTTTTGGTGACTGTCGAGGGTATTCTATGGTGGATCCAAGCACTTCTGAGGCACTTTTGGTGACTGTCGAGGTATTCTATGGTGGATCCAAGCACTTCTGAGGCACTTTTGGTGACTGTCGAGGGTATTCTATGGTGGATCCAAGCACTTCTGAGGCACTTTTGGTGACTGTCGAGGGTATTCTATGGTGGATCCAAGCACTTCTGAGGCACTTTTGGTGACTGTCGAGGGTATTCTATGGTGGATCCAAGCACTTCTGAGGCACTTTTGGTGACTGTCGAGGGTATTCTATGGTGGATCCAAGCACTTCTGAGGCACTTTTGGTGACTGTCGAGGGTATTCTATGGTGGATCCAAGCACTTCTGAGGCACTTTTGGTGACTGTCGAGGTATTCTATGGTGGATCCAAGCACTTCTGAGGCACTTTTGGTGACTGTCGAGGGTATTCTATGGTGGATCCAAGCACTTCTGAGGCACTTTTGGTGACTGTCGAGGGTATTCTATGGTGGATCCAAGCACTTCTGAGGCACTTTTGGTGACTGTCGAGGTATTCTATGGTGGATCCAAGCACTTCTGAGGCACTTTTGGTGACTGTCGAGGTATTCTATGGTGGATCCAAGCACTTCTGAGGCACTTTTGGTGACTGTCGAGGGTATTCTATGGTGGATCCAAGCACTTCTGAGGCACTTTTGGTGACTGTCGAGGGTATTCTATGGTGGATCCAAGCACTTCTGAGGCACTTTTGGTGACTGTCGAGGGTATTCTATGGTGGATCCAAGCACTTCTGAGGCACTTTTGGTGACTGTCGAGGGTATTCTATGGTGGATCCAAGCACTTCTGAGGCACTTTTGGTGACTGTCGAGGGTATTCTATGGTGGATCCAAGCACTTCTGAGGCACTTTTGGTGACTGTCGAGGGTATTCTATGGTGGATCCAAGCACTTCTGAGGCACTTTTGGTGACTGTCGAGGGTATTCTATGGTGGATCCAAGCACTTCTGAGGCACTTTTTGGTGACTGTCGAGGGTATTCTATGGTGGATCCAAGCACTTCTGAGGCACTTTTGGTGACTGTCGAGGGTATTCTATGGTGGATCCAAGCACTTCTGAGGCACTTTTGGTGACTGTCGAGGGTATTCTATGGTGGATCCAAGCACTTCTGAGGCACTTTTGGTGACTGTCGAGGGTATTCTATGGTGGATCCAAGCACTTCTGAGGCACTTTTGGTGACTGTCGAGGGTATTCTATGGTGGATCCAAGCACTTCTGAGGCACTTTTGGTGACTGTCGAGGGTATTCTATGGTGGATCCAAGCACTTCTGAGGCACTTTTGGTGACTGTCGAGGGTATTCTATGGTGGATCCAAGCACTTCTGAGGCACTTTTGGTGACTGTCGAGGGTATTCTATGGTGGATCCAAGCACTTCTGAGGCACTTTTGGTGACTGTCGAGGGTATTCTATGGTGGATCCAAGCACTTCTGAGGCACTTTTGGTGACTGTCGAGGGTATTCTATGGTGGATCCAAGCACTTCTGAGGCACTTTTGGTGACTGTCGAGGGTATTCTATGGTGGATCCAAGCACTTCTGAGGCACTTTTGGTGACTGTCGAGGTATTCTATGGTGGATCCAAGCACTTCTGAGGCACTTTTGGTGACTGTCGAGGGTATTCTATGGTGGATCCAAGCACTTCTGAGGCACTTTTGGTGACTGTCGAGGGTATTCTATGGTGGATCCAAGCACTTCTGAGGCACTTTTGGTGACTGTCGAGGGTATTCTATGGTGGATCCAAGCACTTCTGAGGCACTTTTGGTGACTGTCGAGGGTATTCTATGGTGGATCCAAGCACTTCTGAGGCACTTTTGGTGACTGTCGAGGGTATTCTATGGTGGATCCAAGCACTTCTGAGGCACTTTTGGTGACTGTCGAGGGTATTCTATGGTGGATCCAAGCACTTCTGAGGCACTTTTGGTGACTGTCGAGGGTATTCTATGGTGGATCCAAGCACTTCTGAGGCACTTTTGGTGACTGTCGAGGGTATTCTATGGTGGATCCAAGCACTTCTGAGGCACTTTTGGTGACTGTCGAGGTATTCTATGGTGGATCCAAGCACTTCTGAGGCACTTTTGGTGACTGTCGAGGGTATTCTATGGTGGATCCAAGCACTTCTGAGGCACTTTTGGTGACTGTCGAGGGTATTCTATGGTGGATCCAAGCACTTCTGAGGCACTTTTGGTGACTGTCGAGGGTATTCTATGGTGGATCCAAGCACTTCTGAGGCACTTTTGGTGACTGTCGAGGGTATTCTATGGTGGATCCAAGCACTTCTGAGGCACTTTTGGTGACTGTCGAGGGTATTCTATGGTGGATCCAAGCACTTCTGAGGCACTTTTGGTGACTGTCGAGGTATTCTATGGTGGATCCAAGCACTTCTGAGGCACTTTTGGTGACTGTCGAGGGTATTCTATGGTGGATCCAAGCACTTCTGAGGCACTTTTGGTGACTGTCGAGGGTATTCTATGGTGGATCCAAGCACTTCTGAGGCACTTTTGGTGACTGTCGAGGGTATTCTATGGTGGATCCAAGCACTTCTGAGGCACTTTTGGTGACTGTCGAGGGTATTCTATGGTGGATCCAAGCACTTCTGAGGCACTTTTGGTGACTGTCGAGGGTATTCTATGGTGGATCCAAGCACTTCTGAGGCACTTTTGGTGACTGTCGAGGGTATTCTATGGTGGATCCAAGCACTTCTGAGGCACTTTTGGTGACTGTCGAGGGTATTCTATGGTGGATCCAAGCACTTCTGAGGCACTTTTGGTGACTGTCGAGGGTATTCTATGGTGGATCCAAGCACTTCTGAGGCACTTTTGGTGACTGTCGAGGGTATTCTATGGTGGATCCAAGCACTTCTGAGGCACTTTTGGTGACTGTCGAGGGTATTCTATGGTGGATCCAAGCACTTCTGAGGCACTTTTGGTGACTGTCGAGGGTATTCTATGGTGGATCCAAGCACTTCTGAGGCACTTTTGGTGACTGTCGAGGTATTCTATGGTGGATCCAAGCACTTCTGAGGCACTTTTGGTGACTGTCGAGGGTATTCTATGGTGGATCCAAGCACTTCTGAGGCACTTTTGGTGACTGTCGAGGGTATTCTATGGTGGATCCAAGCACTTCTGAGGCACTTTTGGTGACTGTCGAGGGTATTCTATGGTGGATCCAAGCACTTCTGAGGCACTTTTGGTGACTGTCGAGGTATTCTATGGTGGATCCAAGCACTTCTGAGGCACTTTTGGTGACTGTCGAGGGTATTCTATGGTGGATCCAAGCACTTCTGAGGCACTTTTGGTGACTGTCGAGGGTATTCTATGGTGGATCCAAGCACTTCTGAGGCACTTTTGGTGACTGTCGAGGGTATTCTATGGTGGATCCAAGCACTTCTGAGGCACTTTTGGTGACTGTCGAGGGTATTCTATGGTGGATCCAAGCACTTCTGAGGCACTTTTGGTGACTGTCGAGGGTATTCTATGGTGGATCCAAGCACTTCTGAGGCACTTTTGGTGACTGTCGAGGGTATTCTATGGTGGATCCAAGCACTTCTGAGGCACTTTTGGTGACTGTCGAGGGTATTCTATGGTGGATCCAAGCACTTCTGAGGCACTTTTGGTGACTGTCGAGGGTATTCTATGGTGGATCCAAGCACTTCTGAGGCACTTTTGGTGACTGTCGAGGGTATTCTATGGTGGATCCAAGCACTTCTGAGGCACTTTTGGTGACTGTCGAGGTATTCTATGGTGGATCCAAGCACTTCTGAGGCACTTTTGGTGACTGTCGAGGGTATTCTATGGTGGATCCAAGCACTTCTGAGGCACTTTTGGTGACTGTCGAGGGTATTCTATGGTGGATCCAAGCACTTCTGAGGCACTTTTGGTGACTGTCGAGGGTATTCTATGGTGGATCCAAGCACTTCTGAGGCACTTTTGGTGACTGTCGAGGGTATTCTATGGTGGATCCAAGCACTTCTGAGGCACTTTTGGTGACTGTCGAGGGTATTCTATGGTGGATCCAAGCACTTCTGAGGCACTTTTGGTGACTGTCGAGGGTATTCTATGGTGGATCCAAGCACTTCTGAGGCACTTTTGGTGACTGTCGAGGGTATTCTATGGTGGATCCAAGCACTTCTGAGGCACTTTTGGTGACTGTCGAGGGTATTCTATGGTGGATCCAAGCACTTCTGAGGCACTTTTGGTGACTGTCGAGGGTATTCTATGGTGGATCCAAGCACTTCTGAGGCACTTTTGGTGACTGTCGAGGGTATTCTATGGTGGATCCAAGCACTTCTGAGGCACTTTTGGTGACTGTCGAGGGTATTCTATGGTGGATCCAAGCACTTCTGAGGCACTTTTGGTGACTGTCGAGGGTATTCTATGGTGGATCCAAGCACTTCTGAGGCACTTTTGGTGACTGTCGAGGGTATTCTATGGTGGATCCAAGCACTTCTGAGGCACTTTTGGTGACTGTCGAGGTATTCTATGGTGGATCCAAGCACTTCTGAGGCACTTTTGGTGACTGTCGAGGGTATTCTATGGTGGATCCAAGCACTTCTGAGGCACTTTTGGTGACTGTCGAGGGTATTCTATGGTGGATCCAAGCACTTCTGAGGCACTTTTGGTGACTGTCGAGGGTATTCTATGGTGGATCCAAGCACTTCTGAGGCACTTTTGGTGACTGTCGAGGGTATTCTATGGTGGATCCAAGCACTTCTGAGGCACTTTTGGTGACTGTCGAGGGTATTCTATGGTGGATCCAAGCACTTCTGAGGCACTTTTGGTGACTGTCGAGGTATTCTATGGTGGATCCAAGCACTTCTGAGGCACTTTTGGTGACTGTCGAGGGTATTCTATGGTGGATCCAAGCACTTCTGAGGCACTTTTGGTGACTGTCGAGGGTATTCTATGGTGGATCCAAGCACTTCTGAGGCACTTTTGGTGACTGTCGAGGGTATTCTATGGTGGATCCAAGCACTTCTGAGGCACTTTTGGTGACTGTCGAGGGTATTCTATGGTGGATCCAAGCACTTCTGAGGCACTTTTGGTGACTGTCGAGGGTATTCTATGGTGGATCCAAGCACTTCTGAGGCACTTTTGGTGACTGTCGAGGGTATTCTATGGTGGATCCAAGCACTTCTGAGGCACTTTTGGTGACTGTCGAGGGTATTCTATGGTGGATCCAAGCACTTCTGAGGCACTTTTGGTGACTGTCGAGGGTATTCTATGGTGGATCCAAGCACTTCTGAGGCACTTTTGGTGACTGTCGAGGGTATTCTATGGTGGATCCAAGCACTTCTGAGGCACTTTTGGTGACTGTCGAGGGTATTCTATGGTGGATCCAAGCACTTCTGAGGCACTTTTGGTGACTGTCGAGGGTATTCTATGGTGGATCCAAGCACTTCTGAGGCACTTTTGGTGACTGTCGAGGGTATTCTATGGTGGATCCAAGCACTTCTGAGGCACTTTTGGTGACTGTCGAGGGTATTCTATGGTGGATCCAAGCACTTCTGAGGCACTTTTGGTGACTGTCGAGGGTATTCTATGGTGGATCCAAGCACTTCTGAGGCACTTTTGGTGACTGTCGAGGGTATTCTATGGTGGATCCAAGCACTTCTGAGGCACTTTTGGTGACTGTCGAGGGTATTCTATGGTGGATCCAAGCACTTCTGAGGCACTTTTGGTGACTGTCGAGGGTATTCTATGGTGGATCCAAGCACTTCTGAGGCACTTTTGGTGACTGTCGAGGGTATTCTATGGTGGATCCAAGCACTTCTGAGGCACTTTTGGTGACTGTCGAGGGTATTCTATGGTGGATCCAAGCACTTCTGAGGCACTTTTGGTGACTGTCGAGGGTATTCTATGGTGGATCCAAGCACTTCTGAGGCACTTTTGGTGACTGTCGAGGTATTCTATGGTGGATCCAAGCACTTCTGAGGCACTTTTGGTGACTGTCGAGGGTATTCTATGGTGGATCCAAGCACTTCTGAGGCACTTTTGGTGACTGTCGAGGGTATTCTATGGTGGATCCAAGCACTTCTGAGGCACTTTTGGTGACTGTCGAGGGTATTCTATGGTGGATCCAAGCACTTCTGAGGCACTTTTGGTGACTGTCGAGGGTATTCTATGGTGGATCCAAGCACTTCTGAGGCACTTTTGGTGACTGTCGAGGGTATTCTATGGTGGATCCAAGCACTTCTGAGGCACTTTTGGTGACTGTCGAGGGTATTCTATGGTGGATCCAAGCACTTCTGAGGCACTTTTGGTGACTGTCGAGGGTATTCTATGGTGGATCCAAGCACTTCTGAGGCACTTTTGGTGACTGTCGAGGGTATTCTATGGTGGATCCAAGCACTTCTGAGGCACTTTTGGTGACTGTCGAGGGTATTCTATGGTGGATCCAAGCACTTCTGAGGCACTTTTGGTGACTGTCGAGGGTATTCTATGGTGGATCCAAGCACTTCTGAGGCACTTTTGGTGACTGTCGAGGGTATTCTATGGTGGATCCAAGCACTTCTGAGGCACTTTTGGTGACTGTCGAGGGTATTCTATGGTGGATCCAAGCACTTCTGAGGCACTTTTGGTGACTGTCGAGGGTATTCTATGGTGGATCCAAGCACTTCTGAGGCACTTTTGGTGACTGTCGAGGGTATTCTATGGTGGATCCAAGCACTTCTGAGGCACTTTTGGTGACTGTCGAGGGTATTCTATGGTGGATCCAAGCACTTCTGAGGCACTTTTGGTGACTGTCGAGGGTATTCTATGGTGGATCCAAGCACTTCTGAGGCACTTTTGGTGACTGTCGAGGGTATTCTATGGTGGATCCAAGCACTTCTGAGGCACTTTTGGTGACTGTCGAGGGTATTCTATGGTGGATCCAAGCACTTCTGAGGCACTTTTGGTGACTGTCGAGGGTATTCTATGGTGGATCCAAGCACTTCTGAGGCACTTTTGGTGACTGTCGAGGGTATTCTATGGTGGATCCAAGCACTTCTGAGGCACTTTTGGTGACTGTCGAGGTATTCTATGGTGGATCCAAGCACTTCTGAGGCACTTTTGGTGACTGTCGAGGGTATTCTATGGTGGATCCAAGCACTTCTGAGGCACTTTTGGTGACTGTCGAGGGTATTCTATGGTGGATCCAAGCACTTCTGAGGCACTTTTGGTGACTGTCGAGGGTATTCTATGGTGGATCCAAGCACTTCTGAGGCACTTTTGGTGACTGTCGAGGGTATTCTATGGTGGATCCAAGCACTTCTGAGGCACTTTTGGTGACTGTCGAGGGTATTCTATGGTGGATCCAAGCACTTCTGAGGCACTTTTGGTGACTGTCGAGGGTATTCTATGGTGGATCCAAGCACTTCTGAGGCACTTTTGGTGACTGTCGAGGGTATTCTATGGTGGATCCAAGCACTTCTGAGGCACTTTTGGTGACTGTCGAGGGTATTCTATGGTGGATCCAAGCACTTCTGAGGCACTTTTGGTGACTGTCGAGGGTATTCTATGGTGGATCCAAGCACTTCTGAGGCACTTTTGGTGACTGTCGAGGGTATTCTATGGTGGATCCAAGCACTTCTGAGGCACTTTTGGTGACTGTCGAGGGTATTCTATGGTGGATCCAAGCACTTCTGAGGCACTTTTGGTGACTGTCGAGGGTATTCTATGGTGGATCCAAGCACTTCTGAGGCACTTTTGGTGACTGTCGAGGGTATTCTATGGTGGATCCAAGCACTTCTGAGGCACTTTTGGTGACTGTCGAGGGTATTCTATGGTGGATCCAAGCACTTCTGAGGCACTTTTGGTGACTGTCGAGGGTATTCTATGGTGGATCCAAGCACTTCTGAGGCACTTTTGGTGACTGTCGAGGGTATTCTATGGTGGATCCAAGCACTTCTGAGGCACTTTTGGTGACTGTCGAGGGTATTCTATGGTGGATCCAAGCACTTCTGAGGCACTTTTGGTGACTGTCGAGGGTATTCTATGGTGGATCCAAGCACTTCTGAGGCACTTTTGGTGACTGTCGAGGGTATTCTATGGTGGATCCAAGCACTTCTGAGGCACTTTTGGTGACTGTCGAGGGTATTCTATGGTGGATCCAAGCACTTCTGAGGCACTTTTGGTGACTGTCGAGGGTATTCTATGGTGGATCCAAGCACTTCTGAGGCACTTTTGGTGACTGTCGAGGTATTCTATGGTGGATCCAAGCACTTCTGAGGCACTTTTGGTGACTGTCGAGGGTATTCTATGGTGGATCCAAGCACTTCTGAGGCACTTTTGGTGACTGTCGAGGGTATTCTATGGTGGATCCAAGCACTTCTGAGGCACTTTTGGTGACTGTCGAGGGTATTCTATGGTGGATCCAAGCACTTCTGAGGCACTTTTGGTGACTGTCGAGGGTATTCTATGGTGGATCCAAGCACTTCTGAGGCACTTTTGGTGACTGTCGAGGGTATTCTATGGTGGATCCAAGCACTTCTGAGGCACTTTTGGTGACTGTCGAGGGTATTCTATGGTGGATCCAAGCACTTCTGAGGCACTTTTGGTGACTGTCGAGGGTATTCTATGGTGGATCCAAGCACTTCTGAGGCACTTTTGGTGACTGTCGAGGGTATTCTATGGTGGATCCAAGCACTTCTGAGGCACTTTTGGTGACTGTCGAGGGTATTCTATGGTGGATCCAAGCACTTCTGAGGCACTTTTGGTGACTGTCGAGGGTATTCTATGGTGGATCCAAGCACTTCTGAGGCACTTTTGGTGACTGTCGAGGGTATTCTATGGTGGATCCAAGCACTTCTGAGGCACTTTTGGTGACTGTCGAGGGTATTCTATGGTGGATCCAAGCACTTCTGAGGCACTTTTGGTGACTGTCGAGGGTATTCTATGGTGGATCCAAGCACTTCTGAGGCACTTTTGGTGACTGTCGAGGGTATTCTATGGTGGATCCAAGCACTTCTGAGGCACTTTTGGTGACTGTCGAGGGTATTCTATGGTGGATCCAAGCACTTCTGAGGCACTTTTGGTGACTGTCGAGGGTATTCTATGGTGGATCCAAGCACTTCTGAGGCACTTTTGGTGACTGTCGAGGGTATTCTATGGTGGATCCAAGCACTTCTGAGGCACTTTTGGTGACTGTCGAGGGTATTCTATGGTGGATCCAAGCACTTCTGAGGCACTTTTGGTGACTGTCGAGGGTATTCTATGGTGGATCCAAGCACTTCTGAGGCACTTTTGGTGACTGTCGAGGGTATTCTATGGTGGATCCAAGCACTTCTGAGGCACTTTTGGTGACTGTCGAGGGTATTCTATGGTGGATCCAAGCACTTCTGAGGCACTTTTGGTGACTGTCGAGGGTATTCTATGGTGGATCCAAGCACTTCTGAGGCACTTTTGGTGACTGTCGAGGGTATTCTATGGTGGATCCAAGCACTTCTGAGGCACTTTTGGTGACTGTCGAGGGTATTCTATGGTGGATCCAAGCACTTCTGAGGCACTTTTGGTGACTGTCGAGGGTATTCTATGGTGGATCCAAGCACTTCTGAGGCACTTTTGGTGACTGTCGAGGGTATTCTATGGTGGATCCAAGCACTTCTGAGGCACTTTTGGTGACTGTCGAGGGTATTCTATGGTGGATCCAAGCACTTCTGAGGCACTTTTGGTGACTGTCGAGGGTATTCTATGGTGGATCCAAGCACTTCTGAGGCACTTTTGGTGACTGTCGAGGGTATTCTATGGTGGATCCAAGCACTTCTGAGGCACTTTTGGTGACTGTCGAGGTATTCTATGGTGGATCCAAGCACTTCTGAGGCACTTTTGGTGACTGTCGAGGGTATTCTATGGTGGATCCAAGCACTTCTGAGGCACTTTTGGTGACTGTCGAGGTATTCTATGGTGGATCCAAGCACTTCTGAGGCACTTTTGGTGACTGTCGAGGGTATTCTATGGTGGATCCAAGCACTTCTGAGGCACTTTTGGTGACTGTCGAGGGTATTCTATGGTGGATCCAAGCACTTCTGAGGCACTTTTGGTGACTGTCGAGGGTATTCTATGGTGGATCCAAGCACTTCTGAGGCACTTTTGGTGACTGTCGAGGGTATTCTATGGTGGATCCAAGCACTTCTGAGGCACTTTTGGTGACTGTCGAGGGTATTCTATGGTGGATCCAAGCACTTCTGAGGCACTTTTGGTGACTGTCGAGGGTATTCTATGGTGGATCCAAGCACTTCTGAGGCACTTTTGGTGACTGTCGAGGGTATTCTATGGTGGATCCAAGCACTTCTGAGGCACTTTTGGTGACTGTCGAGGGTATTCTATGGTGGATCCAAGCACTTCTGAGGCACTTTTGGTGACTGTCGAGGGTATTCTATGGTGGATCCAAGCACTTCTGAGGCACTTTTGGTGACTGTCGAGGGTATTCTATGGTGGATCCAAGCACTTCTGAGGCACTTTTGGTGACTGTCGAGGGTATTCTATGGTGGATCCAAGCACTTCTGAGGCACTTTTGGTGACTGTCGAGGGTATTCTATGGTGGATCCAAGCACTTCTGAGGCACTTTTGGTGACTGTCGAGGGTATTCTATGGTGGATCCAAGCACTTCTGAGGCACTTTTGGTGACTGTCGAGGGTATTCTATGGTGGATCCAAGCACTTCTGAGGCACTTTTGGTGACTGTCGAGGTATTCTATGGTGGATCCAAGCACTTCTGAGGCACTTTTGGTGACTGTCGAGGGTATTCTATGGTGGATCCAAGCACTTCTGAGGCACTTTTGGTGACTGTCGAGGGTATTCTATGGTGGATCCAAGCACTTCTGAGGCACTTTTGGTGACTGTCGAGGGTATTCTATGGTGGATCCAAGCACTTCTGAGGCACTTTTGGTGACTGTCGAGGGTATTCTATGGTGGATCCAAGCACTTCTGAGGCACTTTTGGTGACTGTCGAGGGTATTCTATGGTGGATCCAAGCACTTCTGAGGCACTTTTGGTGACTGTCGAGGGTATTCTATGGTGGATCCAAGCACTTCTGAGGCACTTTTGGTGACTGTCGAGGGTATTCTATGGTGGATCCAAGCACTTCTGAGGCACTTTTGGTGACTGTCGAGGGTATTCTATGGTGGATCCAAGCACTTCTGAGGCACTTTTGGTGACTGTCGAGGGTATTCTATGGTGGATCCAAGCACTTCTGAGGCACTTTTGGTGACTGTCGAGGGTATTCTATGGTGGATCCAAGCACTTCTGAGGCACTTTTGGTGACTGTCGAGGGTATTCTATGGTGGATCCAAGCACTTCTGAGGCACTTTTGGTGACTGTCGAGGGTATTCTATGGTGGATCCAAGCACTTCTGAGGCACTTTTGGTGACTGTCGAGGGTATTCTATGGTGGATCCAAGCACTTCTGAGGCACTTTTGGTGACTGTCGAGGGTATTCTATGGTGGATCCAAGCACTTCTGAGGCACTTTTGGTGACTGTCGAGGGTATTCTATGGTGGATCCAAGCACTTCTGAGGCACTTTTGGTGACTGTCGAGGGTATTCTATGGTGGATCCAAGCACTTCTGAGGCACTTTTGGTGACTGTCGAGGGTATTCTATGGTGGATCCAAGCACTTCTGAGGCACTTTTGGTGACTGTCGAGGGTATTCTATGGTGGATCCAAGCACTTCTGAGGCACTTTTGGTGACTGTCGAGGGTATTCTATGGTGGATCCAAGCACTTCTGAGGCACTTTTGGTGACTGTCGAGGGTATTCTATGGTGGATCCAAGCACTTCTGAGGCACTTTTGGTGACTGTCGAGGGTATTCTATGGTGGATCCAAGCACTTCTGAGGCACTTTTGGTGACTGTCGAGGGTATTCTATGGTGGATCCAAGCACTTCTGAGGCACTTTTGGTGACTGTCGAGGGTATTCTATGGGATCCAAGCACTTCTGAGGCACTTTTGGTGACTGTCGAGGGTATTCTATGGTGGATCCAAGCACTTCTGAGGCACTTTTGGTGACTGTCGAGGGTATTCTATGGTGGATCCAAGCACTTCTGAGGCACTTTTGGTGACTGTCGAGGGTATTCTATGGTGGATCCAAGCACTTCTGAGGCACTTTTGGTGACTGTCGAGGGTATTCTATGGTGGATCCAAGCACTTCTGAGGCACTTTTGTGACTGTCGAGGGTATTCTATGGTGGATCCAAGCACTTCTGAGGCACTTTTGGTGACTGTCGAGGGTATTCTATGGTGGATCCAAGCACTTCTGAGGCACTTTTGGTGACTGTCGAGGGTATTCTATGGTGGATCCAAGCACTTCTGAGGCACTTTTGGTGACTGTCGAGGGTATTCTATGGTGGATCCAAGCACTTCTGAGGCACTTTTGGTGACTGTCGAGGGTATTCTATGGTGGATCCAAGCACTTCTGAGGCACTTTTGGTGACTGTCGAGGTATTCTATGGTGGATCCAAGCACTTCTGAGGCACTTTTGGTGACTGTCGAGGGTATTCTATGGTGGATCCAAGCACTTCTGAGGCACTTTTGGTGACTGTCGAGGGTATTCTATGGTGGATCCAAGCACTTCTGAGGCACTTTTGGTGACTGTCGAGGGTATTCTATGGTGGATCCAAGCACTTCTGAGGCACTTTTGGTGACTGTCGAGGGTATTCTATGGTGGATCCAAGCACTTCTGAGGCACTTTTGGTGACTGTCGAGGGTATTCTATGGTGGATCCAAGCACTTCTGAGGCACTTTTGGTGACTGTCGAGGGTATTCTATGGTGGATCCAAGCACTTCTGAGGCACTTTTGGTGACTGTCGAGGGTATTCTATGGTGGATCCAAGCACTTCTGAGGCACTTTTGGTGACTGTCGAGGGTATTCTATGGTGGATCCAAGCACTTCTGAGGCACTTTTGGTGACTGTCGAGGGTATTCTATGGTGGATCCAAGCACTTCTGAGGCACTTTTGGTGACTGTCGAGGGTATTCTATGGTGGATCCAAGCACTTCTGAGGCACTTTTGGTGACTGTCGAGGGTATTCTATGGTGGATCCAAGCACTTCTGAGGCACTTTTGGTGACTGTCGAGGGTATTCTATGGTGGATCCAAGCACTTCTGAGGCACTTTTGGTGACTGTCGAGGGTATTCTATGGTGGATCCAAGCACTTCTGAGGCACTTTTGGTGACTGTCGAGGGTATTCTATGGTGGATCCAAGCACTTCTGAGGCACTTTTGGTGACTGTCGAGGGTATTCTATGGTGGATCCAAGCACTTCTGAGGCACTTTTGGTGACTGTCGAGGTATTCTATGGTGGATCCAAGCACTTCTGAGGCACTTTTGGTGACTGTCGAGGGTATTCTATGGTGGATCCAAGCACTTCTGAGGCACTTTTGGTGACTGTCGAGGGTATTCTATGGTGGATCCAAGCACTTCTGAGGCACTTTTGGTGACTGTCGAGGGTATTCTATGGTGGATCCAAGCACTTCTGAGGCACTTTTGGTGACTGTCGAGGGTATTCTATGGTGGATCCAAGCACTTCTGAGGCACTTTTGGTGACTGTCGAGGTATTCTATGGTGGATCCAAGCACTTCTGAGGCACTTTTGGTGACTGTCGAGGTATTCTATGGTGGATCCAAGCACTTCTGAGGCACTTTTGGTGACTGTCGAGGGTATTCTATGGTGGATCCAAGCACTTCTGAGGCACTTTTGGTGACTGTCGAGGGTATTCTATGGTGGATCCAAGCACTTCTGAGGCACTTTTGGTGACTGTCGAGGGTATTCTATGGTGGATCCAAGCACTTCTGAGGCACTTTTGGTGACTGTCGAGGGTATTCTATGGTGGATCCAAGCACTTCTGAGGCACTTTTGGTGACTGTCGAGGGTATTCTATGGTGGATCCAAGCACTTCTGAGGCACTTTTGGTGACTGTCGGGGTATTCTATGGTGGATCCAAGCACTTCTGAGGCACTTTTGGTGACTGTCGAGGGTATTCTATGGTGGATCCAAGCACTTCTGAGGCACTTTTGGTGACTGTCGAGGGTATTCTATGGTGGATCCAAGCACTTCTGAGGCACTTTTGGTGACTGTCGAGGGTATTCTATGGTGGATCCAAGCACTTCTGAGGCACTTTTGGTGACTGTCGAGGGTATTCTATGGTGGATCCAAGCACTTCTGAGGCACTTTTGGTGACTGTCGAGGGTATTCTATGGTGGATCCAAGCACTTCTGAGGCACTTTTGGTGACTGTCGAGGTATTCTATGGTGGATCCAAGCACTTCTGAGGCACTTTTGGTGACTGTCGAGGGTATTCTATGGTGGATCCAAGCACTTCTGAGGCACTTTTGGTGACTGTCGAGGGTATTCTATGGTGGATCCAAGCACTTCTGAGGCACTTTTGGTGACTGTCGAGGGTATTCTATGGTGGATCCAAGCACTTCTGAGGCACTTTTGGTGACTGTCGAGGGTATTCTATGGTGGATCCAAGCACTTCTGAGGCACTTTTGGTGACTGTCGAGGGTATTCTATGGTGGATCCAAGCACTTCTGAGGCACTTTTGGTGACTGTCGAGGGTATTCTATGGTGGATCCAAGCACTTCTGAGGCACTTTTGGTGACTGTCGAGGGTATTCTATGGTGGATCCAAGCACTTCTGAGGCACTTTTGGTGACTGTCGAGGGTATTCTATGGTGGATCCAAGCACTTCTGAGGCACTTTTGGTGACTGTCGAGGGTATTCTATGGTGGATCCAAGCACTTCTGAGGCACTTTTGGTGACTGTCGAGGGTATTCTATGGTGGATCCAAGCACTTCTGAGGCACTTTTGGTGACTGTCGAGGGTATTCTATGGTGGATCCAAGCACTTCTGAGGCACTTTTGGTGACTGTCGAGGGTATTCTATGGTGGATCCAAGCACTTCTGAGGCACTTTTGGTGACTGTCGAGGTATTCTATGGTGGATCCAAGCACTTCTGAGGCACTTTTGGTGACTGTCGAGGGTATTCTATGGTGGATCCAAGCACTTCTGAGGCACTTTTGGTGACTGTCGGGGTATTCTATGGTGGATCCAAGCACTTCTGAGGCACTTTTGGTGACTGTCGAGGGTATTCTATGGTGGATCCAAGCACTTCTGAGGCACTTTTGGTGACTGTCGAGGGTATTCTATGGTGGATCCAAGCACTTCTGAGGCACTTTTGGTGACTGTCGAGGGTATTCTATGGTGGATCCAAGCACTTCTGAGGCACTTTTGGTGACTGTCGAGGGTATTCTATGGTGGATCCAAGCACTTCTGAGGCACTTTTGGTGACTGTCGAGGTATTCTATGGTGGATCCAAGCACTTCTGAGGCACTTTTGGTGACTGTCGAGGGTATTCTATGGTGGATCCAAGCACTTCTGAGGCACTTTTGGTGACTGTCGAGGGTATTCTATGGTGGATCCAAGCACTTCTGAGGCACTTTTGGTGACTGTCGAGGGTATTCTATGGTGGATCCAAGCACTTCTGAGGCACTTTTGGTGACTGTCGAGGTATTCTATGGTGGATCCAAGCACTTCTGAGGCACTTTTGGTGACTGTCGAGGGTATTCTATGGTGGATCCAAGCACTTCTGAGGCACTTTTGGTGACTGTCGAGGGTATTCTATGGTGGATCCAAGCACTTCTGAGGCACTTTTGGTGACTGTCGAGGGTATTCTATGGTGGATCCAAGCACTTCTGAGGCACTTTTGGTGACTGTCGAGGGTATTCTATGGTGGATCCAAGCACTTCTGAGGCACTTTTGGTGACTGTCGAGGTATTCTATGGTGGATCCAAGCACTTCTGAGGCACTTTTGGTGACTGTCGAGGGTATTCTATGGTGGATCCAAGCACTTCTGAGGCACTTTTGGTGACTGTCGAGGTATTCTATGGTGGATCCAAGCACTTCTGAGGCACTTTTGGTGACTGTCGAGGGTATTCTATGGTGGATCCAAGCACTTCTGAGGCACTTTTGGTGACTGTCGAGGTATTCTATGGTGGATCCAAGCACTTCTGAGGCACTTTTGGTGACTGTCGAGGGTATTCTATGGTGGATCCAAGCACTTCTGAGGCACTTTTGGTGACTGTCGAGGTATTCTATGGTGGATCCAAGCACTTCTGAGGCACTTTTGGTGACTGTCGAGGTATTCTATGGTGGATCCAAGCACTTCTGAGGCACTTTTGGTGACTGTCGAGGGTATTCTATGGTGGATCCAAGCACTTCTGAGGCACTTTTGGTGACTGTCGAGGGTATTCTATGGTGGATCCAAGCACTTCTGAGGCACTTTTGGTGACTGTCGAGGGTTTCCTATGGTGGATCCAAGCACTTCTGAGGCACTTTTGGTGACTGTCGAGGGTATTCTATGGTGGATCCAAGCACTTCTGAGGCACTTTTGGTGACTGTCGAGGTATTCTATGGTGGATCCAAGCACTTCTGAGGCACTTTTGGTGACTGTCGAGGGTATTCTATGGTGGATCCAAGCACTTCTGAGGCACTTTTGGTGACTGTCGAGGGTATTCTATGGTGGATCCAAGCACTTCTGAGGCACTTTTGGTGACTGTCGAGGGTATTCTATGGTGGATCCAAGCACTTCTGAGGCACTTTTGGTGACTGTCGAGGGTATTCTATGGTGGATCCAAGCACTTCTGAGGCACTTTTGGTGACTGTCGAGGGTATTCTATGGTGGATCCAAGCACTTCTGAGGCACTTTTGGTGACTGTCGAGGGTATTCTATGGTGGATCCAAGCACTTCTGAGGCACTTTTGGTGACTGTCGAGGGTATTCTATGGTGGATCCAAGCACTTCTGAGGCACTTTTGGTGACTGTCGAGGGTATTCTATGGTGGATCCAAGCACTTCTGAGGCACTTTTGGTGACTGTCGAGGGTATTCTATGGTGGATCCAAGCACTTCTGAGGCACTTTTGGTGACTGTCGAGGGTATTCTATGGTGGATCCAAGCACTTCTGAGGCACTTTTGGTGACTGTCGAGGGTATTCTATGGTGGATCCAAGCACTTCTGAGGCACTTTTGGTGACTGTCGAGGGTATTCTATGGTGGATCCAAGCACTTCTGAGGCACTTTTGGTGACTGTCGAGGGTATTCTATGGTGGATCCAAGCACTTCTGAGGCACTTTTGGTGACTGTCGAGGGTATTCTATGGTGGATCCAAGCACTTCTGAGGCACTTTTGGTGACTGTCGAGGGTATTCTATGGTGGATCCAAGCACTTCTGAGGCACTTTTGGTGACTGTCGAGGGTATTCTATGGTGGATCCAAGCACTTCTGAGGCACTTTTGGTGACTGTCGAGGGTATTCTATGGTGGATCCAAGCACTTCTGAGGCACTTTTGGTGACTGTCGAGGGTATTCTATGGTGGATCCAAGCACTTCTGAGGCACTTTTGGTGACTGTCGAGGGTATTCTATGGTGGATCCAAGCACTTCTGAGGCACTTTTGGTGACTGTCGAGGGTATTCTATGGTGGATCCAAGCACTTCTGAGGCACTTTTGGTGACTGTCGAGGGTATTCTATGGTGGATCCAAGCACTTCTGAGGCACTTTTGGTGACTGTCGAGGGTATTCTATGGTGGATCCAAGCACTTCTGAGGCACTTTTGGTGACTGTCGAGGGTATTCTATGGTGGATCCAAGCACTTCTGAGGCACTTTTGGTGACTGTCGAGGGTATTCTATGGTGGATCCAAGCACTTCTGAGGCACTTTTGGTGACTGTCGAGGGTATTCTATGGTGGATCCAAGCACTTCTGAGGCACTTTTGGTGACTGTCGAGGGTATTCTATGGTGGATCCAAGCACTTCTGAGGCACTTTTGGTGACTGTCGAGGTATTCTATGGTGGATCCAAGCACTTCTGAGGCACTTTTGGTGACTGTCGAGGGTATTCTATGGTGGATCCAAGCACTTCTGAGGCACTTTTGGTGACTGTCGAGGGTATTCTATGGTGGATCCAAGCACTTCTGAGGCACTTTTGGTGACTGTCGAGGTATTCTATGGTGGATCCAAGCACTTCTGAGGCACTTTTGGTGACTGTCGAGGGTATTCTATGGTGGATCCAAGCACTTCTGAGGCACTTTTGGTGACTGTCGAGGGTATTCTATGGTGGATCCAAGCACTTCTGAGGCACTTTTGGTGACTGTCGAGGGTATTCTATGGTGGATCCAAGCACTTCTGAGGCACTTTTGGTGACTGTCGAGGTATTCTATGGTGGATCCAAGCACTTCTGAGGCACTTTTGGTGACTGTCGAGGGTATTCTATGGTGGATCCAAGCACTTCTGAGGCACTTTTGGTGACTGTCGAGGGTATTCTATGGTGGATCCAAGCACTTCTGAGGCACTTTTGGTGACTGTCGAGGGTATTCTATGGTGGATCCAAGCACTTCTGAGGCACTTTTGGTGACTGTCGAGGGTATTCTATGGTGGATCCAAGCACTTCTGAGGCACTTTTGGTGACTGTCGAGGGTATTCTATGGTGGATCCAAGCACTTCTGAGGCACTTTTGGTGACTGTCGAGGGTATTCTATGGTGGATCCAAGCACTTCTGAGGCACTTTTGGTGACTGTCGAGGGTATTCTATGGTGGATCCAAGCACTTCTGAGGCACTTTTGGTGACTGTCGAGGGTATTCTATGGTGGATCCAAGCACTTCTGAGGCACTTTTGGTGACTGTCGAGGGTATTCTATGGTGGATCCAAGCACTTCTGAGGCACTTTTGGTGACTGTCGAGGTATTCTATGGTGGATCCAAGCACTTCTGAGGCACTTTTGGTGACTGTCGAGGGTATTCTATGGTGGATCCAAGCACTTCTGAGGCACTTTTGGTGACTGTCGAGGGTATTCTATGGTGGATCCAAGCACTTCTGAGGCACTTTTGGTGACTGTCGAGGGTATTCTATGGTGGATCCAAGCACTTCTGAGGCACTTTTGGTGACTGTCGAGGGTATTCTATGGTGGATCCAAGCACTTCTGAGGCACTTTTGGTGACTGTCGAGGGTATTCTATGGTGGATCCAAGCACTTCTGAGGCACTTTTGGTGACTGTCGAGGGTATTCTATGGTGGATCCAAGCACTTCTGAGGCACTTTTGGTGACTGTCGAGGGTATTCTATGGTGGATCCAAGCACTTCTGAGGCACTTTTGGTGACTGTCGAGGGTATTCTATGGTGGATCCAAGCACTTCTGAGGCACTTTTGGTGACTGTCGAGGGTATTCTATGGTGGATCCAAGCACTTCTGAGGCACTTTTGGTGACTGTCGAGGGTATTCTATGGTGGATCCAAGCACTTCTGAGGCACTTTTGGTGACTGTCGAGGGTATTCTATGGTGGATCCAAGCACTTCTGAGGCACTTTTGGTGACTGTCGAGGGTATTCTATGGTGGATCCAAGCACTTCTGAGGCACTTTTGGTGACTGTCGAGGGTATTCTATGGTGGATCCAAGCACTTCTGAGGCACTTTTGGTGACTGTCGAGGGTATTCTATGGTGGATCCAAGCACTTCTGAGGCACTTTTGGTGACTGTCGAGGGTATTCTATGGTGGATCCAAGCACTTCTGAGGCACTTTTGGTGACTGTCGAGGGTATTCTATGGTGGATCCAAGCACTTCTGAGGCACTTTTGGTGACTGTCGAGGGTATTCTATGGTGGATCCAAGCACTTCTGAGGCACTTTTGGTGACTGTCGAGGGTATTCTATGGTGGATCCAAGCACTTCTGAGGCACTTTTGGTGACTGTCGAGGTATTTCTATGGTGGATCCAAGCACTTCTGAGGCACTTTTGGTGACTGTCGAGGGTATTCTATGGTGGATCCAAGCACTTCTGAGGCACTTTTGGTGACTGTCGAGGGTATTCTATGGTGGATCCAAGCACTTCTGAGGCACTTTTGGTGACTGTCGAGGGTATTCTATGGTGGATCCAAGCACTTCTGAGGCACTTTTGGTGACTGTCGAGGGTATTCTATGGTGGATCCAAGCACTTCTGAGGCACTTTTGGTGACTGTCGAGGGTATTCTATGGTGGATCCAAGCACTTCTGAGGCACTTTTGGTGACTGTCGAGGGTATTCTATGGTGGATCCAAGCACTTCTGAGGCACTTTTGGTGACTGTCGAGGGTATTCTATGGTGGATCCAAGCACTTCTGAGGCACTTTTGGTGACTGTCGAGGGTATTCTATGGTGGATCCAAGCACTTCTGAGGCACTTTTGGTGACTGTCGAGGGTATTCTATGGTGGATCCAAGCACTTCTGAGGCACTTTTGGTGACTGTCGAGGGTATTCTATGGTGGATCCAAGCACTTCTGAGGCACTTTTGGTGACTGTCGAGGGTATTCTATGGTGGATCCAAGCACTTCTGAGGCACTTTTGGTGACTGTCGAGGGTATTCTATGGTGGATCCAAGCACTTCTGAGGCACTTTTGGTGACTGTCGAGGTATTCTATGGTGGATCCAAGCACTTCTGAGGCACTTTTGGTGACTGTCGAGGGTATTCTATGGTGGATCCAAGCACTTCTGAGGCACTTTTGGTGACTGTCGAGGTATTCTATGGTGGATCCAAGCACTTCTGAGGCACTTTTGGTGACTGTCGAGGGTATTCTATGGTGGATCCAAGCACTTCTGAGGCACTTTTGGTGACTGTCGAGGGTATTCTATGGTGGATCCAAGCACTTCTGAGGCACTTTTGGTGACTGTCGAGGTATTCTATGGTGGATCCAAGCACTTCTGAGGCACTTTTGGTGACTGTCGAGGGTATTCTATGGTGGATCCAAGCACTTCTGAGGCACTTTTGGTGACTGTCGAGGGTATTCTATGGTGGATCCAAGCACTTCTGAGGCACTTTTGGTGACTGTCGAGGGTATTCTATGGTGGATCCAAGCACTTCTGAGGCACTTTTGGTGACTGTCGAGGGTATTCTATGGTGGATCCAAGCACTTCTGAGGCACTTTTGGTGACTGTCGAGGGTATTCTATGGTGGATCCAAGCACTTCTGAGGCACTTTTGGTGACTGTCGAGGGTATTCTATGGTGGATCCAAGCACTTCTGAGGCACTTTTGGTGACTGTCGAGGGTATTCTATGGTGGATCCAAGCACTTCTGAGGCACTTTTGGTGACTGTCGAGGGTATTCTATGGTGGATCCAAGCACTTCTGAGGCACTTTTGGTGACTGTCGAGGGTATTCTATGGTGGATCCAAGCACTTCTGAGGCACTTTTGGTGACTGTCGAGGGTATTCTATGGTGGATCCAAGCACTTCTGAGGCACTTTTGGTGACTGTCGAGGTATTCTATGGTGGATCCAAGCACTTCTGAGGCACTTTTGGTGACTGTCGAGGGTATTCTATGGTGGATCCAAGCACTTCTGAGGCACTTTTGGTGACTGTCGAGGGTATTCTATGGTGGATCCAAGCACTTCTGAGGCACTTTTGGTGACTGTCGAGGGTATTCTATGGTGGATCCAAGCACTTCTGAGGCACTTTTGGTGACTGTCGAGGTATTCTATGGTGGATCCAAGCACTTCTGAGGCACTTTTGGTGACTGTCGAGGTATTCTATGGTGGATCCAAGCACTTCTGAGGCACTTTTGGTGACTGTCGAGGGTATTCTATGGTGGATCCAAGCACTTCTGAGGCACTTTTGGTGACTGTCGAGGGTATTCTATGGTGGATCCAAGCACTTCTGAGGCACTTTTGGTGACTGTCGAGGGTATTCTATGGTGGATCCAAGCACTTCTGAGGCACTTTTGGTGACTGTCGAGGTATTCTATGGTGGATCCAAGCACTTCTGAGGCACTTTTGGTGACTGTCGAGGGTATTCTATGGTGGATCCAAGCACTTCTGAGGCACTTTTGGTGACTGTCGAGGGTATTCTATGGTGGATCCAAGCACTTCTGAGGCACTTTTGGTGACTGTCGAGGTATTTCTATGGTGGATCCAAGCACTTCTGAGGCACTTTTGGTGACTGTCGAGGGTATTCTATGGTGGATCCAAGCACTTCTGAGGCACTTTTGGTGACTGTCGAGGGTATTCTATGGTGGATCCAAGCACTTCTGAGGCACTTTTGGTGACTGTCGAGGGTATTCTATGGTGGATCCAAGCACTTCTGAGGCACTTTTGGTGACTGTCGAGGGTATTCTATGGTGGATCCAAGCACTTCTGAGGCACTTTTGGTGACTGTCGAGGGTATTCTATGGTGGATCCAAGCACTTCTGAGGCACTTTTGGTGACTGTCGAGGGTATTCTATGGTGGATCCAAGCACTTCTGAGGCACTTTTGGTGACTGTCGAGGGTATTCTATGGTGGATCCAAGCACTTCTGAGGCACTTTTGGTGACTGTCGAGGGTATTCTATGGTGGATCCAAGCACTTCTGAGGCACTTTTGGTGACTGTCGAGGGTATTCTATGGTGGATCCAAGCACTTCTGAGGCACTTTTGGAAACTGTCGAGGGTATTCTATGGTGGATCCAAGCACTTCTGAGGCACTTTTGGTGACTGTCGAGGGTATTCTATGGTGGATCCAAGCACTTCTGAGGCACTTTTGGTGACTGTCGAGGGTATTCTATGGTGGATCCAAGCACTTCTGAGGCACTTTTGGTGACTGTCGAGGGTATTCTATGGTGGATCCAAGCACTTCTGAGGCACTTTTGGTGACTGTCGAGGGTATTCTATGGTGGATCCAAGCACTTCTGAGGCACTTTTGGTGACTGTCGAGGTATTCTATGGTGGATCCAAGCACTTCTGAGGCACTTTTGGTGACTGTCGAGGGTATTCTATGGTGGATCCAAGCACTTCTGAGGCACTTTTGGTGACTGTCGAGGGTATTCTATGGTGGATCCAAGCACTTCTGAGGCACTTTTGGTGACTGTCGAGGGTATTCTATGGTGGATCCAAGCACTTCTGAGGCACTTTTGGTGACTGTCGAGGGTATTCTATGGTGGATCCAAGCACTTCTGAGGCACTTTTGGTGACTGTCGAGGGTATTCTATGGTGGATCCAAGCACTTCTGAGGCACTTTTGGTGACTGTCGAGGGTATTCTATGGTGGATCCAAGCACTTCTGAGGCACTTTTGGTGACTGTCGAGGGTATTCTATGGTGGATCCAAGCACTTCTGAGGCACTTTTTGGTGACTGTCGAGGGTATTCTATGTTGGATCCAAGCACTTCTGAGGCACTTTTGGTGACTGTCGAGGATTTCTACGGTGGATCCAAGCACTTCTGAGGCACTTTTGGTGACTGTCGAGGGTATTCTATGGTGGATCCAAGCACTTCTGAGGCACTTTTGGTGACTGTCGAGGGTATTCTATGGTGGATCCAAGCACTTCTGAGGCACTTTTGGTGACTGTCGAGGGTATTCTATGGTGGATCCAAGCACTTCTGAGGCACTTTTGGTGACTGTCGAGGGTATTCTATGGTGGATCCAAGCACTTCTGAGGCACTTTTGGTGACTGTCGAGGGTATTCTATGGTGGATCCAAGCACTTCTGAGGCACTTTTGGTGACTGTCGAGGGTATTCTATGGTGGATCCAAGCACTTCTGAGGCACTTTTGGTGACTGTCGAGGGTATTCTATGGTGGATCCAAGCACTTCTGAGGCACTTTTGGTGACTGTCGAGGTATTCTATGGTGGATCCAAGCACTTCTGAGGCACTTTTGGTGACTGTCGAGGTATTCTATGGTGGATCCAAGCACTTCTGAGGCACTTTTGGTGACTGTCGAGGGTATTCTATGGTGGATCCAAGCACTTCTGAGGCACTTTTGGTGACTGTCGAGGGTATTCTATGGTGGATCCAAGCACTTCTGAGGCACTTTTGGTGACTGTCGAGGTATTCTATGGTGGATCCAAGCACTTCTGAGGCACTTTTGGTGACTGTCGAGGGTATTCTATGGTGGATCCAAGCACTTCTGAGGCACTTTTGGTGACTGTCGAGGGTATTCTATGGTGGATCCAAGCACTTCTGAGGCACTTTTGGTGACTGTCGAGGGTATTCTATGGTGGATCCAAGCACTTCTGAGGCACTTTTGGTGACTGTCGAGGTATTCTATGGTGGATCCAAGCACTTCTGAGGCACTTTTGGTGACTGTCGAGGGTATTCTATGGTGGATCCAAGCACTTCTGAGGCACTTTTGGTGACTGTCGAGGGTATTCTATGGTGGATCCAAGCACTTCTGAGGCACTTTTGGTGACTGTCGAGGGTATTCTATGGTGGATCCAAGCACTTCTGAGGCACTTTTGGTGACTGTCGAGGTATTCTATGGTGGATCCAAGCACTTCTGAGGCACTTTTGGTGACTGTCGAGGGTATTCTATGGTGGATCCAAGCACTTCTGAGGCACTTTTGGTGACTGTCGAGGGTATTCTATGGTGGATCCAAGCACTTCTGAGGCACTTTTGGTGACTGTCGAGGGTATTCTATGGTGGATCCAAGCACTTCTGAGGCACTTTTGGTGACTGTCGAGGGTATTCTATGGTGGATCCAAGCACTTCTGAGGCACTTTTGGTGACTGTCGAGGGTATTCTATGGTGGATCCAAGCACTTCTGAGGCACTTTTGGTGACTGTCGAGGGTATTCTATGGTGGATCCAAGCACTTCTGAGGCACTTTTGGTGACTGTCGAGGGTATTCTATGGTGGATCCAAGCACTTCTGAGGCACTTTTGGTGACTGTCGAGGGTATTCTATGGTGGATCCAAGCACTTCTGAGGCACTTTTGGTGACTGTCGAGGGTATTCTATGGTGGATCCAAGCACTTCTGAGGCACTTTTGACTGTCGAGGGTATTCTATGGTGGATCCAAGCACTTCTGAGGCACTTTTGGTGACTGTCGAGGTATTCTATGGTGGATCCAAGCACTTCTGAGGCACTTTTGGTGACTGTCGAGGGTATTCTATGGTGGATCCAAGCACTTCTGAGGCACTTTTGGTGACTGTCGAGGGTATTCTATGGTGGATCCAAGCACTTCTGAGGCACTTTTGGTGACTGTCGAGGTATTCTATGGTGGATCCAAGCACTTCTGAGGCACTTTTGGTGACTGTCGAGGGTATTCTATGGTGGATCCAAGCACTTCTGAGGCACTTTTGGTGACTGTCGAGGGTATTCTATGGTGGATCCAAGCACTTCTGAGGCACTTTTGGTGACTGTCGAGGGTATTCTATGGTGGATCCAAGCACTTCTGAGGCACTTTTGGTGACTGTCGAGGGATTCTATGGTGGATCCAAGCACTTCTGAGGCACTTTTGGTGACTGTCGAGGGTATTCTATGGTGGATCCAAGCACTTCTGAGGCACTTTTGGTGACTGTCGAGGGTATTCTATGGTGGATCCAAGCACTTCTGAGGCACTTTTGGTGACTGTCGAGGGTATTCTATGGTGGATCCAAGCACTTCTGAGGCACTTTTGGTGACTGTCGAGGGTATTCTATGGTGGATCCAAGCACTTCTGAGGCACTTTTGGTGACTGTCGAGGTATTCTATGGTGGATCCAAGCACTTCTGAGGCACTTTTGGTGACTGTCGAGGTATTCTATGGTGGATCCAAGCACTTCTGAGGCACTTTTGGTGACTGTCGAGGGTATTCTATGGTGGATCCAAGCACTTCTGAGGCACTTTTGGTGACTGTCGAGGGTATTCTATGGTGGATCCAAGCACTTCTGAGGCACTTTTGGTGACTGTCGAGGGTATTCTATGGTGGATCCAAGCACTTCTGAGGCACTTTTGGTGACTGTCGAGGGTATTCTATGGTGGATCCAAGCACTTCTGAGGCACTTTTGGTGACTGTCGAGGGTATTCTATGGTGGATCCAAGCACTTCTGAGGCACTTTTGGTGACTGTCGAGGGTATTCTATGGTGGATCCAAGCACTTCTGAGGCACTTTTGGTGACTGTCGAGGTATTCTATGGTGGATCCAGCACTTCTGAGGCACTTTTGTGACTGTCGAGGTATTCTATGGTGGATCCAAGCACTTCTGAGGCACTTTTGGTGACTGTCGAGGGTATTCTATGGTGGATCCAAGCACTTCTGAGGCACTTTTGGTGACTGTCGAGGGTATTCTATGGTGGATCCAAACTTCTGAGGCACTTTTGGTGACTGTCGAAGGTATTCTATGGTGGATCCAAGCACTTCTGAGGCACTTTTGGTGACTGTCGAGGGTATTCTATGGTGGATCCAAGCACTTCTGAGGCACTTTTGGTGACTGTCGAGGTATTCTATGGTGGATCCAAGCACTTCTGAGGCACTTTTGGTGACTGTCGAGGGTATTCTATGGTGGATCCAAGCACTTCTGAGGCACTTTTGGTGACTGTCGAGGGTATTCTATGGTTGATCCAAGCACTTCTGAGGCACTTTTGGTGACTGTCGAGAGTATTCTATGGTGGATCCAAGCACTTCTGAGGCACTTTTGGTGACTGTCGAGGGTATTCTATGGTGGATCCAAGCACTTCTGAGGCACTTTTGGTGACTGTCGAGGGTATTCTATGGTGGATCCAAGCACTTCTGAGGCACTTTTTGGTGACTGTCGAGGGTATTCTATGGTGGATCCAAGCACTTCTGAGGCACTTTTGTGACTGTCGAGGGTATTCTATGGTGGATCCAAGCACTTCTGAGCACTTTTGGTGACTGTCGAGTATTCTATGGTGGATCCAAGCACTTCTGAGGCACTTTTGGTGACTGTCGGGGTATTTCTGGGTGGATCCAAGCACTTCTGAGGCACTTTTGGTGACTGTCGAGGTATTCTATGGTGGATCCAAGCACTTCTGAGGCACTTTTGGTGACTGTCGAGGGTATTCTATGGTGGATCCAAGCACTTCTGAGGCACTTTTGTGACTGTCGAGGTATTCTATGGTGGATCCAAGCACTTCTGAGGCACTTTTGGTGACTGTCGAGGGTATTCTATGGTGGATCCAAGCACTTCTGAGGCACTTTTGGTGACTGTCGAGGGTATTCTATGGTGGATCCAAGCACTTCTGAGGCACTTTTGGTGACTGTCGAGGGTATTCTATTGTGGATCCAAGCACTTCTGAGGCACTTTTGGTGACTGTCGAGGTATTCTATGGTGGATCCAAGCACTTCTGAGGCACTTTTGGTGACTGTCGAGGGTATTCTATGGTGGATCCAAGCACTTCTGAGGCACTTTTGGTGACTGTCGAGGGTATTCTATGGTGGATCCAAGCACTTCTGAGGCACTTTTGGTGACTGTCGAGGGTATTCTATGGTGGATCCAAGCACTTCTGAGGCACTTTTGGTGACTGTCGAGGTATTCTATGTGGATCCAAGCACTTCTGAGGCACTTTTGGACTGTCGAGGGTATTCTATGGTGGATCCAAGCACTTCTGAGGCACTTTTGGTGACTGTCGAGGGTATTCTATGGTGGATCCAAGCACTTCTGAGGCACTTTTGGTGACTGTCAGAGTATTCTATGGTGGATCCAAGCACTTCTGAGGCACTTTTGGTGACTGTCGAGGGTATTCTATGGTGGATCCAAGCACTTCTGAGGCACTTTTGGTGACTGTCGAGGGTATTCTATGGTGGATCAAGCACTTCTGAGGCACTTTTGGTGACTGTCGAGGGTATTCTATGGTGGATCCAAGCACTTCTGAGGCACTTTTGGTGACTGTCGAGGGTATTCTATGGTGGATCCAAGCACTTCTGAGGCACTTTTGGTGACTGTCGAGGGTATTCTATGGTGATCCAAGCACTTCTGAGGCACTTTTGGTGACTGTCGAGGGTATTCTATGGTGGATCCAAGCACTTCTGAGGCATTTTTGTGACTGTCGAAGGTATTCTATGGTGGATCCAAGCACTTCTGAGGCACTTTTGGTGACTGTCGAGGGTATTCTATGGTGGATCCAAGCACTTCTGAGGCACTTTTGGTGACTGTCGAGGTATTCTATGGTGGATCCAAGCACTTCTGAGGCACTTTTGGTGACTGTCGAGGGTATTCTATGGTGGATCCAAGCACTTCTGAGGCACTTTTGGTGACTGTCGAGGGTATTCTATGGTGGATCCAAGCACTTCTGAGCACTTTTGTGACTGTCGAGGGTATTCTATGTGGATCCAAGCACTTCTGAGGCACTTTTGGTGACTGTCGAGGGTATTCTATGGTGGATCCAAGCACTTCTGAGGCACTTTTGGTGACTGTCGAGGGTATTCTATGGTGGATCCAAGCACTTCTGAGGCACTTTTGGTGACTGTCGAGGTATTCTATGGTGGATCCAAGCACTTCTGAGGCACTTTTGGTGACTGTCGAGAGTATTCTATGGTGGATCCAAGCACTTCTGAGGCACTTTTGGTGACTGTCGAGGGTATTCTATGGTGGATCCAAGCACTTCTGAGGCACTTTTTTTGACTGTCGAGGGTATTCTATGGTGGATCCAAGCACTTCTGAGGCACTTTTGGTGACTGTCGAGGGTATTCTATGGTGGATCCAAGCACTTCTGAGGCACTTTTGGTGACTGTCGAAGGTATTCTATGGTGGATCCAAGCACTTCTGAGGCACTTTTGGTGACTGTCGAGGGTATTCTATGGTGGATCCAAGCACTTCTGAGGCACTTTTGGTGACTGTCGAGGGTATTCTATGGTGGATCCAAGCACTTCTGAGGCACTTTTGGTGACTGTCGAGGGTATTCTATGGTGGATCCAAGCACTTCTGAGGCACTTTTGGTGACTGTCGAGGTATTCTATGGTGGATCCAAGCACTTCTGAGGCACTTTTGGTGACTGTCGAGGGTATTCTATGGTGGATCCAAGCACTTCTGAGGCACTTTTGGTGACTGTCGAGGGTATTCTATGGTGGATCCAAGCACTTCTGAGGCACTTTTGGTGACTGTCGAGGTATTCTATGGTGGATCCAAGCACTTCTGAGGCACTTTTGGTGACTGTCGAGGTATTCTATGGTGGATCCAAGCACTTCTGAGGCACTTTTGGTGACTGTCGAGGGTATTCTATGGTGGATCAAGCACTTCTGAGGCACTTTTGGTGACTGTCGAGGATATTCTATGGTGGATCCAAGCACTTCTGAGGCACTTTTGGTGACTGTCGAAGGTATTCTATGGTGGATCCAAGCACTTCTGAGGCTATTTTGTGACTGTCGAGGGTATTCTATGGTGGATCCAAGCACTTCTGAGGCACTTTTGTGACTGTCGAGTATTCTATGGTGGATCCAAGCACTTCTGAGGCACTTTTGGTGACTGTCGAGGGTATTCTATGTGGATCCAAGCACTTCTGAGGCACTTTTGGTGACTGTCGAGGGTATTCTGTGGTGGATCCAAGCACTTCTGAGGCACTTTTGGTGACTGTCGAGGTTATTCTATGGTGGATCCAAGCACTTCTGAGGCACTTTTGGTGACTGTCGAGGGTATTCTATGGTGGATCCAAGCACTTCTGAGGCACTTTTGGTGACTGTCGAGGGTATTCTATGGTGGATCCAAGCACTTCTGAGGCACTTTTGGTGACTGTCGAGTATTCTATGGTGGATCCAAGCACTTCTGAGGCACTTTTGGTGACTGTCGAGTATTCTATGGTGGATCCAAGCACTTCTGAGGCACTTTTTGGCTGTCGAGAAGTATTCTATGGTGGATCCAAGCACTTCTGAGGCACTTTTGGTGACTGTCGAGGGTATTCTATGGTGGATCCAAGCACTTCTGAGGCACTTTTGGTGACTGTCGGGTATTCTATGGTGATCCAAGCACTTCTGAGGCACTTTTGGTGACTGTCGAGGGTATTCTATGGTGGATCCAAGCACTTCTGAGGCACTTTTTTGTGACTGTCGAGGGTATTCTATGGTGGATCCAAGCACTTCTGAGGCACTTTTGGTGACTGTCGAGGGTATTCTATGGTGGATCCAGCACTTCTGAGGCACTTTTGGTGACTGTCGAGGTATTCTATGGTGGATCCAAGCACTTCTGAGCACTTTTGACTGTCGAGGGTATTCTATGGTGATCCAAGCACTTCTGAGGCACTTTTGTGACTGTCGAGGGTATTCTATGGTGGATCCAAGCACTTCTGAGGCACTTTTGGTGACTGTCGAGGGTATTCTATGGTGGATCCAAGCACTTCTGAGGCACTTTTGGTGACTGTCGAGGGTATTCTATGGTGGATCCAAGCACTTCTGAGCACTTTTGGTGACTGTCGAGGTATTCTATGGTGGATCAAGCACTTCTGAGGCACTTTTGGTGACTGTCGAGGGTATTCTATGGTGGATCCAAGCACTTCTGAGCACTTTGGTGACTGTCGAGGTATTCTATGGTGGATCCAAGCACTTCTGAGCACTTTTGGTGACTTCGAGGTATTCTATGGTGGATCCAAGCACTTCTGAGGCACTTTTGGTGACTGTCGAGGGTATTCTATGGTGGATCCAAGCACTTCTGAGGCACTTTTGGTGACTGTCGAGGGTATTCTATGGTGGATCCAAGCACTTCTGAGGCACTTTTGGTGACTGTCGAGGTATTCTATGTGGATCCAAGCACTTCTGAGGCACTTTTGGTGACTGTCGAGGGTATTCTATGTGGATCAAGCACTTCTGAGGCACTTTTGGTGACTGTCGAGGGTATTCTATGGTGGATCCAAGCACTTCTGAGGCACTTTTGGTGACTGTCGAGGGTATTCTATGGTGGATCCAAGCACTTCTGAGGCACTTTTGGTGACTGTCGAGGGTATTCTATGGTGGATCCAAGCACTTCTGAGGCACTTTTGGTGACTGTCGAGGGTTCTATGGTGGATCCAAGCACTTCTGAGGCACTTTTGGTGACTGTCGAGGTATTCTATGGTGGATCCAAGCACTTCTGAGGCACTTTGGTGACTGTCGAGGGTATTCTATGGTGGATCCAAGCACTTCTGAGGCACTTTTGTGACTGTCGAGGTATTCTATGGTGGATCCAAGCACTCTGAGGCACTTTTGGTGACTGTCGAAGGTATTCTATGGTGGATCCAGCACTTCTGAGGCACTTTTGGTGACTGTCGAGATATTCTTTGGTGGATCCAAGCACTTCTGAGGCCTTTTGGTGACTGTCGAGGTATTCTATGGTGGATCCAAGCACTTCTGAGGCTTTTTGGTGACTGTCGAGGGTATTCTATGGTGGATCCAAGCACTTCTGAGGCACTTTTGGTGACTGTCGAGGGTATTCTATGGTGGATCCAAGCACTTCTGAGGCCCTTTTGGTGACTGTCGAGGGTATTCTATGGTGGATCCAAGCACTTCTGAGGCACTTTTGGTGACTGTCGAGGGTATTCTATGGTGGATCCAAGCACTTCTGAGGCACTTTTGGTGACTGTCGAGGGTATTCTATGGTGGATCCAAGCACTTCTGAGGCACTTTTGTTGACTGTCGAGGGTTTTTTATGGTGGATCCAAGCACTTCTAAGGCACTTTTGGTGACTGTCGAGTGTATTCTATGGTGGATCCAAGCACTTCTGAGGCACTTTTTGTGACTGTCGAGGGTATTCTATGGTGGATCCAAGCACTTCTGAGGCACTTTTGGTGACTGTCACGGTATTCTATGGTGGATCCAAGCACTTCTGAGCACTTTTGGTGACTGTCGAGGTATTCTATGGTGGATCCAAGCACTCTGAGGCACTTTTGGTGACTGTCGAGGGTATTCTATGGTGGATCCAAGCACTTATGGGGCAGTTTTAGTAACTGTCGAGGGTATTCTATGGTGGATCCAAGCACTTCTGATGCACTTTTGGTGACTGTCGAGGGTATTCTATGGTGGATCCAAGCACTTCTGAGGCACTTTTGGTGACTGTCGAGGGTATTCTATGGTGGATCCAAGCACTTCTGAGGCTTTTTTGGTGACTGTCGAGGGTATTCTATGGTGGATCCAAGCACTTCTAAGTCACTTTTGGTGACTATCGAGGTATTCTATGTGATCCAAGCACTTCTGAGGCTTTTGGTGACTGTCGAAGGTATTCTATGGTGGATCCAAGCACTTCTGAGGCACTTTTGGTGACTGTCGAGGTATTCTAT